>NC_052174.1:15937185-16133577 GCF_902713615.1 Scyliorhinus canicula
GTTGAGAGTGCTGAGAGGTGACCTAACCGAGACCTTCGAGATAATGAAAGCGTTCGATACGCTAGACATTGAGAAGCTATTTCCACTTACAGTGGAGACTGGAACTAGGAGCCGTGAAGACAGGCATTAATAAACCAAATAGGGAATTCGGAGAAACGATCTTTACTCAGAGAGTGGTGAGAATGTGGAACTCCCTCTCATGAAGAGAAGCGGAGGCAAATAAGATCGATGCATTTAAAGGGAAGTTCATTGACCATGATTGCTTCATGGGGAAATGAACTGTTTTGGGGCCAGTGACCCGTGGCTGAGTGAAGTTGAAGGGTTTGAGCCCCATGCTAAGGCACTCCTGGTGAATGCTGTGGGATCATTGGTGTGAATGGAGGGTTGATGGCCATCCAAGGTAGGCTGGGGCCCTGCAGCCTCGGGTGAATCCCACGGAGAGATGACATTCTGAAGATCAAAGGGAAATGAGGACGGCAACGAGAGGCCAGTGGGCTGCCCTTCACCCAGCCAAATCGTTATTCAAGAAAAGGGAGAGGGTTGGGGATGATCACGAGTCCAGAATTAATGGGGGGACAAAGAGGTGATAATGCGAGAGTTTCCGAATGATAGTGCTCTGGTTCCACAGTTGGATCAGGAGCGTGAAGTCTCCTTGGAAGTTTGCACCACAAACCGACCATATTCCTACTGCTTTGTTTCCTATTATTTAAGTGGGATTGTCTTGCGGCCCTGTCCAGCGTGGCAACGGGCAGGGTGGATTGACGAGGTGGGATGAATGCGAGACGAAATGATTGTGCCAAAGGTTGGCATGCAAACGTGACTGCAAGAATGGGGCCTGAACGCGGATTGGTGTCGGCCACGTCGCAGTGTCGATAGAAATAAAAGCCAAATACTGCGGCCGGCTGGAAACCGGAAATAAACGAAAATGCGGACAAAACCCAGCAGTTCTGGCAGCTTCTACGGAGAGAGAAACACAGTTAACGTGTCGAGTCCATTCACCCTTCTATCAACCGCGGTGTAGCCATGCGGTGGAATATCCTGCTTACAAAACCGTAGCAACCATCCAGTCTCTTGTCATTCTTGGGTTACAATGGAAAAAAGGTTGCAGAGGGTGAGGCAGGAGTTAAATGCAAGTGATTCAGCATTGTCAAGATGATGCCAATTTCTAAATCGTTCAGTGTAATTGAGTGTTGTTTTTGAACCATGTATACCAGAAGTCTGCAGCTTTGGTCTGTGGGGTAGATATAGTTACTGAACCCAATCGATGGTGGCCTGTGCACCTCTGACCCGGGAGAGCAGAGACTTCCTGATTGGTATTGTGCGTACACCCTTATTCCTACTGTAACATTCACCAGCTCTGTGTTCAGTTTTTCTAATCTACTGACGTGTGATCGTGCACACAAAACCCTCGGGTAAAACCTGCATCCACGATTCATGAGGAATCCGCCTGTGCTCATGTACAGGGGTGGGGCAGACGGACTGCACATGAGTTGAGACACATTGAAAATTGTCTTTTTTTTTTTTGTTGCTTTATATTATTTGGCATCTTTTATGATTTTGGTCTGTGCCCAACCGCTGAATGATATGGATAGTTTCAGCAAACTTAACAGGATATGGCATGTTTTGTAGTCTGGACTTGCACTCTGTGCGAATTCTTGGTTCTTGTTCCATTTCCTGTGTGTGTGGTTTTAAGAAGCAGTCATTTTTTAAACAAAAAAAAGCCTTTTTTGGTCATAGATGATTGCTACACAGATCCAGATCTTCAGAATATGCTCTCATTTACATATTGGTTTTTAATACGCTCTAGTTTTTTGCTCGGCAGCTTGCAAATTGCATGGGTGTGGACGGTTAGCACCCTGCTGGGGGCCGAGTGGTGAAAAAAGTGCTACTGTTGTCTGCGCATTGCTCAGCGTTCATTGTGAGCCCTCTCCTACAATCACCCTGCCTACTCTCTCACAAACATGCTCTAAAAGAGCAAGTATTTTCACTCCACTCCAGCAGGGATGCTTTGGCTGGGATAGAATAGTCCTGGCCGTACCTCATTCCAGTAACCAGCTAAGGTAGTGAGTGGCAGAAGGCTATTAAATCCATGTTTCAGCAAGAATGACTGAATTACATTGAATTATTTCTCTTTCCTAGCCCAGTAGTATTAAACCCATCTATCACAGGATGGGATAATAATAATCTTTATTGTCACAAGTAGGCTTACATTAACACCGCAATGAAGTTACGGCGAAAAGCCCCTAGTCGCCACATTCTGGCGCCTGTTCGGGTACACAGAGGGAGAATTCAGAATGTCCAATTCACCCAACAGCACGTCTTTCAGGACTGTGGGAGGGAACCGGAGCACCCGGAGGGAACCCACGCAGACACGGGGAGAACGTGCAGACTCCGCACAGACAGTGACCCAAGCCGGGAATCGAACCCGGGTCCCTGCTGCTGTGAAGCAACAGTGCTAACCACTGTGCTACCATACCGCCCATATGTTAACTCTGATAAATGTGTGGTGTTCCTGGATGTTTGGTGACTGACCAGGCAGTCGGGAAATAGCCACTTCAGTATTTCCAACCCAAAGCCTGGATAACATTGGCCGCCATTTTGTATTTGTTCAGCTTTTGACCTAGTTTAGATAGCCGCGACTGGACGGTCACACAAAGGTAGTCATTGTGAACAATAAGACCCATGAGCCCCTGGTGAGTGGCATTAGGGATAATTTAGTTACATGTGTGCTGCCCAGCATTCATTTTAACCAGCATTCAATTAGACAGTCTGCAGATCAGGCAGAGTTGAGAAACTCTGTCGATGTTTGTGAGGCCCACGTTGCTAATGTGGCTACAAACAGATATACTGGGGTGGGGTGGGTGGGTGTTGGGCAAAGACCTACACTCAGCACATCCGTGATATCCACCAGTTAATGAGCTTGTTGCTGAGATAACCTCAAGGGCAATTCCTTGGTACTTCATGTTTCTGAATATGAGAGAATGGTTGAACAGTCTGTGCAGGCAGCCGTTACATGGTTTGGTACATCTGAGTTAACCAATTCTTGTGCAATTTAGTTTTACAACTGTGTACAGGAAGTTGAGCTATTGTTTGAGATTGTGGTGTAGAAGCAGATTCCTGTTTGCAATCTGGATTAAAAGGGTTTGTGAAATAGCGCAGTAGAAAATTAACCGATGAATTTCAGGACATACGGTGGCAGTGAAAGTTTAGTTAAACAGGAGGTTTGTCTGAGCATAATCATGTAGTCAGCATCAAAACCAAAAGTAACTGCAGACGTAGCATCTGAGGGAGCGTTCTGGCAACTTCTGCTCTGGGGTGGATGAAAGCATTGCAAGGCCTGATGGAGCAGAGACATGTGCAGTGCAGAGCCATTGAGCTCCATCTCCTGATTGCTAAGGCTGCCCAATTCAGATTGGCACCAACTGGGAGAATGTTTTTGCCTTGTAGTGTCCGATTTGGAGAACTATGATTCACGCTGCTGACCACTGACCTGTGACCCTGGCCTAGTAGTGAATGTCTGTGTCTGGCAAGGACAGGATTGTTCACAATGTTGTGATTCCGCCTCAGCCAAAGAGCTTGCTGACGTTCACTGTCCTGACTCATTACCGGAAAAGACATGGGCAGAAAGTGTCTTTGGGGACAAGGGATCAGGAAACAGGGCTTTTGAAAATTTTACTATCTAAGTTACTGTACTTCACAGTAATTTGTGGGAAGTTTTTTTAAGACACGCATGGGGAGGCGGTGGTGTAATGGGATTGTCAATGGACTAGTGACGCTGAAACCCAGAGTAATGATCTGAGGCCTCAGGTTCGAATCCCACTCGGGCAAATGGTGAAATTTGAATTGAATAAAATTCTGGAATTATAAGTCTAACGATGACCGTAAAACCATTGTCGATTGTTGCAAAAACCCATCTGGTTCACTAATGTCCTTTAGGGAAAGAAATCTGCTGTCCTTACCTGGTCTGGCCTATACATGACTCCAGACACACAGCAATGTGGTTGAATCTTAACTGCCCTCTGAAATGGCCTAGCCAGCCACTCAGTTCAAGGACAATGAGCGATGGCCAATAAATGCTGGTCCGGTCAGTGAAGCCCACATCCCCTCAAAGAATAAAACAAAATCCACAAGGTGAGGCTTTGTCACTTAATAAGATCATGGCTGGGCGGCACGCTAGTGGTTAGCACAGTTGCTTCACAGCATCAGGGACCGGGTTCGATTCCCGGCTTGGGTCACTGTGTGTGCAGAGTCTACACATTCTCCTTGTGTCTGCGTTTTCCTCCCACAAGTCCCGAAAGACGTGCTGTTGGGTGAATTGGACATCCTGAATTCTCCCTGTGTACCCGAACAGGCGCCGGAATGTGGCGACGAGGGGATTTTCACAGTAACTTCATTGCAGTGTTAATGTAAGCCTACTTGTGACACTAATTAAGATTATTATGATTATTGACCTCAACTCCATTTTCCTTCTCAATCTTCATTATTTGAATGGAAAAATTGGCAGGGATACGGGGTAAGGTGGTTCTTGCTGCTTGTCAACACAGACTTGACAGACAAATGGTCACCTTCTGTGATGTAATCATTCTATGGTTCCATGACCTATCCTTCGGCCTCCAAGCCTGTGCCAATCATAATGCCCTAACTAAAAACCAAACCTTCTGCCCTTACTCCATCCGTATCCCTCTATTTCCTCCCTATTCATCCACGTGCCTCTTAAATGTTGCTAATGTGCTGCTTCCACCACATCCTCTGGCAGCGCGTTCCAGGCACCCACCACCCTCTGTGTGAAAAACTTACCCCGCACATCTCCCTTAAACTTTCCCCCTTTCACCTTGAACATGTGCCCCCTGTAATTGACACATCCACCCTTGGAAAAAACCTCTGACTAACCACCCCGTCTATGCCTCTCAGAATTTTGTAGACCTCTATCAGGTCTCCCCTCAGCCTCTATCTTTCCAGTGAGAACAATCCTAGTTTATTCAACCTCTCCCCATAGCCAACACCCTGGAGACCCGGCAACATCCTGGTGAACCACCTTCGCGCACTCTCCAAAGCTTCCACGTCCTTCTGATAATGTGGTGACCAGAACTGCACGCAATACTCCAAATGCAGCCTACCCAAGGTTTTATACAGCTGCAACATGATTTCCCAACTCCTGTACTCAGTGCCCGGCTGATGAATGCCAGTGTGCCGTATGCCTTCTTAATCACCTTGGCCACCTGTATATCCGCTTTTAGGGAACTGTGGACCCGCACACCCAGATCCCTCTGTATGTTAATGTGCTAAGGGTTCTGCTATTTACAGTATCATTCATACCTAGATTTGAGTCCTCCAAAATGCATCATCTCACATTGTCCGGATTAAACTCCATCTGCCATTTCTGTGCCCAAGTCTCCAATCTATCTATATCAAGCTGAATCCTCTTGACAATTCTCGACACTATCAGCAACTCCACCAATCGTCGTGTCATCTGTAAACTTACTAATCAGACCACCCACATTTTCCTCCAGATCATTTATACATACTACAAACAACAGAGGTCCCAGCACTGATCCCTGCGGAACACCACTAGCTACAGATCTCCATTCTGAAAAACACCCTTCCACCGTTACTCTCTGTCTTCTATAACCAAGCCAGTTCTGTATCCATCCAGCCAGCCCACCCCGAATCCCATGTGATTTTAGTTTTTGTACCAGTCTGCCATGTGGGACCTTGTCAAACGCCTTACTAAAGTCCATATAAACTACATCCACAGCCCTTCCCTCATCATTTTCTTTATCACCTCTTCAAAAAACTCAATCAAGTTGGTGAGACATGACCTTCCCCGAACAAAACTATGCTGCCTGTCACTAACTAGTCCATTTTCCTCCAAATGTGCATATCCTGTCCCTCAGCATCATTTCCAAAAGCTTCCCCATCACTGATGTCAGGCTCATCGGCCTGTAACTTGCTGGATTAACCCTGCTTCCTTTCTTAAACAAGGGAATAACATTGCCTATTCTCCATACAATCCTAGAATTTACAGTGCAGAAGGAGGCCATTCAGCGGATCTGCACCGGCCCTTGGAACAGCACCTTACCCAAGCCCACACTTCCACTTATCCAGTAACCCGACCTAACCTTTTGGACACGAAGGGCCAATTTATCTTGGCCAATCCACCTAACCTGCACATCTTTGAACTGTGGGAGGAAACCGGAGCACCCGGAGGAAACCCACACAGACACGGGGAGAACGTGCAGACTCCACACATACAGTGACCCAAGCCGGGAATCGAATCCGGGTCCCTGGCGCTGTGAAGCAACAATGCTAACCATTGTGTTACCTTGCCATCCAGTCCTGTGGAACCTCGCCTGTGATCAAAGAGGATGCAACGGTATATGTTAAGGCCCCAGCTATTTCTCCCCCTGCCTCCCACAGTAACCTGGGATAGATCCCATCCGCAGAAGAACCAGAGAGAAGATGATAAATTTCTTTACACGGTCTGGATCTGGAACTCACTGCCTGGGAGTAGCTTCACCATCAATTTCAAAAAGAAATTGGTTGAATATTTAAAAAGAAAACACACTACGGGAAATGGCATCTGGACTGGAACTAACTGGGATAGTATGTCAAAGAGCTGACAGCGGCACTGTGGGCTGAATGGCCTCTTGTGCTGAATGCTATGATTCTCTGACATGGGGTTGTAATTGCACCACTGACAGTCCTCAAAGTATTTCCACCGAGTGTCACTTTTAGTTTTTAATGTATATTTAAACAGTAAGGCTGCTAATTTTGGCCAGGCGATCAGCAGGCAACTGTTGCTTTATGTACGTGTGGGAGAGCTGAATGAACATGTGAAAGGATTAACAAGTGGCTTAATTGCTCCTAGGTTTCTGACCATTTCTGCCTCTCACTGTCAGTCTCAGAAACGCCCTGGAACCACTTCCTCCAACACGCTGTTCACCAACAGATACAAACCCACATCTTTCTGAAATAGCTTTAAGTCACCAGCAACCCACCCTGCTCCACCCCCCTCAAAATTAACCCCCCCCCCCCCCCCCCGCCCCCCCAAATTAACTTGAACTTTTGCACCACTCAATATCCCACCGAGTAGAGTGTCTATTTCAGCCTTGAATGTACTCAGTGACTGAACACACGGGGTACGAGAGAGCCGAAGATCCCCAACAACCTCTGTTTGTGCAACAAATTTGCCAAGAGCGTTACAAAGTTCCCCATGTCTGCTAGGGTCTCATTCCCACAACCCAAAACGATGTGCAGGGTAGGTGAATTGACTGTGCTAAATTGCCCCTTAATTAGAAACAAAGAATTGGGTACTCTAAATTCATGTTAAAAAAAGTGTTATAAAACAAAATTAGACATTGAACTACACAAGTTGATATATATTTTTTTTAAATTTAGAGTACCCAACTCATTGTTTTCCAATTAAGGGGCAATTTAGCGTTGGCCAATCCACCTACTCTGCACATCTTTGGGTTGTGGGGGCGAAACCCACGCAGACACGGGGAGAATGTGCAAACTCCACACGGACAGTGACCCAGAGCCGGGATCGAACCTGGGACCTCAGCGCCGTGAGGCAGCAGCATTAACCACTGCGCCACCCTGCTGCCCCACAACTGTGCTGTACTGTCCTATGTTCTATAAAGTTGGGATTTGAGTAAGATGGCCGAGTAGCTTTATGAGCGAGGTGCTAAATTGTGTCCCAAAGGAAGATGGGACACATAATAATCTTTATTGGTGTCACAAGTAGGCTGACATTAACACTGCAATGAAGTTACTGTGAAAAGCCCCTAGTCGCCACATTCCGGCGCCTGTTCAGGTACACAGAGGGAGAATTCAGAATGTCCAAATTACCTAACAGCACGTCTTTCAGGACTTGTGGGAGGAAACCGGAGCACCCGGAGGAAACCCACACAGACACGGGGAGAACGTGCAGACTCCACACAGACACAGACAGTGACCCAGCCGGGATTCGAATCGGGTCCCTGCGCTGTGAAGCAACAGTGCTAACCGCTGTGCCGCCCAATAGAGGGTCAGAGAGGCTGTGGGAGGGAAATCCAGATCCTTGGGCTTTCGATGGTGGAGCAAGTAAAATCAGAGATGCGCAGGAGGCCAGAATTAGACGAGTGCAGATACCTTGGCAGGTTGTGGGGCAGGAATAGAGATTGGAGGGAAGCAGTTGTAAGGCTATGGGACCAGATTTGAAAACAGATGAGAATTTTCACATTGAGGTGCTGCCTGTCTAGGATCCAATGTAAGTCAGCATTAATATCCTGGAACTCCTCCCGAACAGCACTGTGGGTGTGCCGACAACATCCGTAACTACAACAGTTCAAAAAGGGAGACGTCCGGTGGCGACCATGGAGTGAGCGGTCGCACATTTGGCAGTTCCCGCTCACGGTGATCTTTGTGTGGCTTTTAAGCTGGATTGTTGCAGGAAATTTGTAAAGAAAGGACAAGAACATGCGAAAGAGACCCTCAGTTTATCAGTTTACCACCCTATCTAATCCTCTGATCATCTTGTATGCCTCAATTAAGTCACCTCTTAACCTTCTTCTCTCTAACGAAAACAGCCTCAAGTCTCTCAGCCTTTCCTCATAAGATCTTCCCTCCATACCAGGCAACATCCAGGTGAATCATAAAGATGATGTGAATTTAACACTTGATGCACAAAATTCTGTTGAACGCCATTGTTCAATTTGTGACCAATGTTTTCCTTTTGGTAGTCTTTTAACGCAGACCATGTAGTTATACAGCACCCTTTCCAATGCTTCCACATCCTTCCTATAATGCGGCGACCAGAACTGCACGCAGTACTCCAAATGCGGCCGCACCAGAGTTTTGTACAACTGCAGCATGACCTCATGGCTCCGAAACTCAATTCCTCTACCAATAAAAGCTAACACACCGTACGCCTTCTTAACAACCTTCTCAACCTGGGTGGCAACTTTCAGGGATCTATGGACATGGACACCGAGATCTCTCTGCTCATCCACACTACCAAGAATCTTACCATTAGCCCAGTACTCTGTTTTCCTGTTATTCCTTCCAAAATGAATCACCTCACTCTTCTCTGCATTAAACTCCATTTGCCACCTGTCAACCCAGCTCTGCAGCTTATCTATGTCCCTCTGTAACTTGTAACATCCTTCTGCACTGTCCACAACTCCACCGCCTTTAGTGTCATCTGCAAATTTACTCACCCATCCTTCTACGCCCTCCTCCAGGTCATTTATAGAAATGACAAACAGCAGTGGCCCCAAAACAGATCCTTGCGGTACACCACTAGTAACTGGACTCCAGTCTGAACATTTCCCATCAACCACCACCCTTTGTCTTCTTTCAGCTAGCCAATTACTGATCCAAACTGCTAAATCACCTGAATCCCATGCCTCTGTATTTTCTGCAATAGCCTACCGTGGGGAACCTTATCAAACACTTTACTGAAGTCCATATACACCACATCAACTGCTTTACCCTCATCCACCTGTTTGGTCACCTTCTCAAAGAGCTCAGTAAGGTTTGTGAGGCACGACCTACCCTTCACAAAACTGTGTTGACTATCTCTGATCAAATTATTCCTTTCCAGATGATTATACATCCGATCTCTTATAAACCTTTCTAAGACTTTGCCCACAACAGAAGGAAGGCTCACTGGTCTATAGTTACCGGGGTTGTCTCCACTCCCCTTCTTGAACAAGGGGACAACATTTGCTATCCTCCAGTCTTCTGGCACTATTCCTGTAGACAAAGATGACTTAAAGATCAAAGGCTCAGTAATCTCCTCCCTAGCTTCCGAGAGAATCCTAGGATAAATCCCATCTGGCCCAGGGGACTTATCTATTTTAACATTTTCCAGAATCGCTAACACCTCCTCCTTATGAACCTCAAGCCCTTCTAGTCTAGTAGCCTGTATCTCAGTATTCTCTTCGACAACATTGTCTTTTTCTTGTGTGAATACTGACGAAAAATATTCATTTAGCACCTCTCCTATCTCCTCGGACTCCAAGCACAACTTCCCACTACTGTCCTTGACTGGCCCTACTCTTACCCTAGTCATTCTTTTATTCCTGACATACCTATAGAAAGCTTTAGGGTTATGCTTGATCCTACCTGCCAAAGACTTCTCATGTCCCCTCCTGGCTCTTAGCTCTCTCTTTAGATCCTTCCTAGCTACCTTGTAACTCTCAAGCGCCCTAACTGAATCTTCACGTCTCAACTTTACATAAGCCTCCTTCTTCCTCTTGACAAGTGTTTCAACTGCTTTAGTAAACCATGGTTCCCTCGCTCGACCACTTCCTCCCTGCCTAACAGGTACATACTTATCAAGGACACGCAGTAGCTGTTCCTTGAATACGCTCCACATTTCCATTGTGCCCATCCCCTGCAGTTTTCCTCTCCAGCCGATGCATCCTAAGTCTTGCCTCATCGCATCATAATTGCCTTTCCCCCAGATATGACTCTTGCCTTGCGGTATATACCTATCCCTTTCCATCACTAAAGTAAACGTAATCGAATTGTGGTCACGATCACCAAAGTGCTCACCTACCTCCAAATCTAACACCTGTCCTTTGTTCAGATCTTGTGTGGCTGGGTCGAAGAAGTGGCTTCATTTCTGCTGGGCTCATCTGTCTGGTAGCGATCGTTGGTCTTGAACTTGTCTCCTGGTCGTAATGCTACACTTGGTTTTAGGCGAATGCCGGAGCCAAGAGACTGTGTCTCTTTTTATCCCTCTGGGATTTCGCGCTCTTTTGGGCCGTCCTTAGCTTTGGACCCAATAATTCGACAGGGCTTCGATCACTGCCTTCGATTTTGGCCAATAAAGGGGCGGGTGCCTTGATGGCTGGGCGTGTCCTGAGTGGTCATTGACCTTGGCTGTTTGGGCTTTCTTAGCAAAGGGAGTGGCGCCGGTTAGTCTGCATCTGTATCGGTTACCTGAGTCCAGTCCTTTTGTTCTGGGGAAAATGGGCCATTAGAATGCAAACGAGCAGGGGTTTCGATCGTGTCTAGCTATCTGGGTTGCAAATACACACACAAGCTCTGAGTGTGTCTGAGTCCTGGGTTGGCCATAATTCCCATGGTCCTTTGCAGGTGGCCATCTGAGATGGCTACATCCCCACAACCCAAAGAGGTGCAGGGTAGGTGGATTGGCCACGCTAAATTGCCCCTTCATTGGAAAAAAAATAATTGGGTACTCTAAATTAAAAAAAAAACAAATGTGCAGGCTATGGAGAGAGAGGGTGCACACCTATGTGTGCATTCAATACTACTTAACCTTCTTTGTTCACCGCCATGTGTAGGTGCAGCCAGATCTCCACAGCAGAGGTAGGCTGCCTCCTGACAGGAAGGCCCTGCTAACTGAGATGACTGCATTTAAGAATGAGCCGAGCTGGTCAGTGCAGGAAATGATTTCACACCTGAAGCAGCCCCCCGCTTTCACCTTTTATTTGCTGTCTCGATGCGCTGCACCCTGCTGGGCCTCCCCATTGGCTCTTTGAATATCTTTTGCATTGTTGCCAGCCATTTCCATGCCCTGCCCTGGATCCTTCTTGAAGGTCACCGTGGCCACTCCCCACCAGCAATGATGTAATGTGTTTTCATTAAAGTCACAGACTAATCTGTCCCCACCTTACAGAGATGAAAAGGGAATTTAAAACGCTGGACAATCACCGAGGGCTGAGGAGGGTGGTGATTCTGAACGTGTGCAGTTAACTCTGGAAATGAAATGCCCCCCCCCCCCCCCCCCCCCCCCCCCCCCCCAGGTTTCCGTGGTGTGGCTATATTCCTCATTAGCTTGTAAGTCTTTGCCCCACACACATTCGGGAGAATTGAGCGTTGCTTAACCTCATCTGTAATTCCATCTGCCGGGAAAAGGTGTCCTAACCTTGCCACGTATTCAGCCCCGCCCCCCCTCTACAACTCACGAAACATAGCCATGGCCGCTGACCCGTTTTTCATCGGTAAGCTCACAAAACCGGCTGCTTAGAGCTTTCGACCCCCATTCACATTGCAAACTCGCTACTCACTGTACCTTGAATTTTCCTGGTCCTGTTTAATCCTCATCGCCAAAAAGGTAGTCAAACGCATCGTGAAAATTCAATCTTCTTTACTGATGAAAAAATATCAAATTAGCAGCATGCATTCAGAAGCTGGCAACAGCTATACACAACTATTCATAGGCTCCTCGTGGCAAATTCTACAACCTGTGCAAGCCTGCACTACCAATGAGGCCCTGAGCACATGTCCACACTTGCTAAAGACATCATCCTATAATCGAATAGGAAGATGCTCCTTACAACACTCAACAATAATACATATTTACAGCACAAGTGAATCTCGAGTTAATATCCACAACCTGCATGTACAATTAATCTACAGTTAAGTATTACAATCCCGTACCAGACCCCAACAGTGGCTGGGATACGGGACAGAAACCCCAATATTTAATTTTAATTTTGTAAAGAGGGTGAGGAAAGGATTCCTCGCTGCAGGAATGATCTCACGCAGCATAGGGATATAGAACATAGAACATAGAACAGTACAGCACAGAACAGGCCCTTCGGCCCTCGATGTTGTGCCGAGCAATGATCACCCTACTCAAACCCACATATCCACCCTATACCCGTAACCCAACACCCCCCCCCTCCACCCCCTCCCCCCCCCTCCACCCCCTCCCCCCCTCCCCTCCCCTCCCCCCCTCCCCCCTCCTCCCCTCGCCCTCCCCTCCCTCCCCTCCCCCTCCCCTCCCCCCTCCCTCCCCTCCCCTCCCCTCCCCCCTCCCTCCTCTCCCCTCCCCTCCCCCCCTCCCTCCTCTCCCCTCCCCTCCCTCCCCCCCTCCCCTCCCCCCTCCCCTCCCCCCTTCCCTCCCTCCCCTCCCCCCTCCCCTCCCCCCTCCCTCCGTCCCCTCCCCCCCCCCCTCCCTCCGTCCCCTCCCCCCCTCGCTCCCCTCCCTCCCTCCCCCCCCCCCCTCACCCCCCCCCCCCCCCCCCCCCCCCCCCCTCAAAGTGCCAGGAACCCGGGTTAACACTGCTGCCTCACAGTGCCAGAGACCCGGGTTAACACTGTTGCCCCACAGTGCCAGGGACCCGGGTTAACACTGCTGTCTCACAGTGCCAGAGACCCGGGTTAACACTGTTGCCCCACAGTGCCAGGGACCCGGGTTAACACTGCTGTCTCACCGTGCCAGGGACCCGGGTTAACACTGCTGTCTCACGGTGCCAGAGACCCGGGTTAACACTGCTGCCTCACAGTGCCAGGGACCCGGGTTAACACTGCTGTCTCACAGTGTCAGGGAATCCAGATTAACACTGCTGTCTCACAGTGCCAGGGACCCGGGTTAACACTGCTGTCTCACAGTGCCAGGGATCCGGGTTAACACTGCTGTCTCACTGTGCCAGGGACCCAGGTTAACACTGCTGCCTCACAGCGCCAGGGACCCGGGTTAACACTGCTGTCTCACAGTGCCTGGGACCCGGGTTAACACTGCTGACTCACAGTGCCAGGGACCCGTTAACACTGCTGCCTCACAGTGCCAGGGACCCTGGTTAACACTGCTGTCTCACAGTGCCAGGGACCCAGGTTAACACTGCTGCCTCACAGTGCCAGGGACCCTGGTTAACACTGCTGTCTCACAGTGCCAGGAACCCAGGTTAACACTGCTGCCTCACAGTGCCAGGGACCCGGGTTAACACTGCTGTCTCACATTGCCAGGGACCCGGGTTAGCACTGCTGCCTCACAGTGCCAGGGACCCGGGTTAACACTGCTGTCTCACAGAGCCAGTGACCCGGGTTAACACTGCTGTCTCACAGTGCCAGGGACCCGGGTTAGCACTGCTGCCTCACAGTGCCAGGGACCCGGGTTAACACTGCTGCCTCACAGTGCCAGTGACCCATTCTGCTGTCTCAGAATGCTGGGGACATGGGTTCGATTCCACCCTCGGCTGACTGTCGCTGCGGAGTTTGCACGTTTGTCCTGTGTCTTCAGGGGTTTCCACTGGGTGCTCCAGTTTCCTCCCACAATCCAAAGTTGTGGAGGTTAGGTGGATTGGTCGTGATAAATTGCCCCTAGGTGGTGTTACAGGGATAGGCTGGGGAATTCTGTCTGGTTAGGGTGCTCGTCCAGAAGGCACTTGCAGATCGATGGGCCGAATGGCCTCCTTCTGCATTGTCGAGATTCTATGAAATCCAACTCTTCCTTTCACAAAAACAGAACAGTTGTGAAGTTACCACAATAAAATGTTGCTGCTTTCAAAGAGAGACAGGTTTGGGAGATGGGGCGTGGATTTGAGGTATTGGGTCCACTCAATTCTTTGTGTTCCTATAATCCTATCAGTCCCTATCCTGACACTTATGTAGCCCTGTTTTGTTTCAATGCAGGGGATGGATATGAAGTGTGTGCAATCTGCCTGGATGAGTACGAGGAGGGGGACAGACTGCGGATATTGCCCTGCGCACATGGTAAGCCAATTCTATTACTTGTGTAAGTTTCTGGGAGGGCAACACGGTGGCGCCGAGTTCCCAGGTTCGATCCCGGCTCTGGGTCACTGTCCGTGTGGAGTTTGTACATTCTCCCCATGTCTGCGTGGGTTTCGCCCCCACAACTCAAACATGTGCAGGGTAGGTGGATTGGCCATGCTAAATTGCCCCTTAAATGGAAAAAATTAATTGGGTACTCTAAATTTAAATGTATTAAAAATGTGTAAGTTTCTGGGACTGCAGGTGACAGACTTGGAATCATTGATATTCAACCAATATAAAAAGGGTGGAATAGCTCGCAGGGCACGAAAGCACATTGTGAACCATCACCTTGTTCAGTTCAGATGCTAACGTTAACCTCGGCACTCCTGGGTGACGCACAAATACTTTAGCCCCAGGACACAGACCCGTGCAGGACTCCACTGGGCACATCCTGCCAATCAGGCAAAGGGCCAGTTATGCCTCCTGCCTGTTTTCTGCCAGCCAGCCAATTTTCTTTCCAGGCTAATTCGTTACCCTGCTACACCATGAGCTTGGATTTTCTGCAATAACCTTTGACCTGACAAGGTGGCACGAGGGTTAGTTAGCACTGCTGCCTCAGAGCGTCGGAGACCCGGGTTCAATTTTGGTTTGTCACTGTCTGCACGTTCTTCCCGTGTGTGCGTGGGTTTCCTCCGGGTGCTCCGGTTTCCTCCCACAGCCCAAAGATGTGCAGGTTAGGTGGATTGGCCGTGACAAAATTGCTCCTTCGTCTCCAAGGATGTATAGGTTTGGTGGGGTTACAGAGATATGGTGCGTGGGCGGGCCAGGGCAGGGCGCTCTTTCAGGGGCCGGTAAAGGCTCAATGGGCTGAATGGCCTCCTCCTGCACTGTAGAGATTCCATGATTCTACTTTACCTTCTGGGAAATCCAAATACACATCTACAGGTCCCCCTCTAACCACAGCTCATGTTATTCCTTCAGAGAACTTTTTCTGGTTAAACATGATTTCCCTTTCACAGCACCATGCTGACTCTTCCCGATCACTTTGAGTTCCTCCAAGTGCCAAGCTATAATGATTGATTCTAATACCTTCCCCATGACAGGCATCAAGCTAAATGGTCTTCCTGTTTCCTCTCTTCCTGACTAGAGCAGTTATATTTGCTGCTTTCTGATCTGATTAAACCTTTCCAAAAAATTCGCACAAAATGCATCTACTGCCTCGTTAGCCACCTCTTCTGCCTGAGGACAAGGTTCAACTTCACTGAATATTCTCCATTGCAGAATGTATTAACAACATATCACATCACAATTGTGTGGTTCTGAGCACCTTCAGGAGAGAAAATAATGAAGAAAAGACTGTTTTGGGGTTAATCGCTCCACCCATTAGCTAAACCTGTGGTTTACCCGCTCAATTTCTCCAGCAGTTTTCAAGTCAGTGCCTGTTGTAACATTTTTAAGAATATTGTCTCAATAGATTTAGGGCAGCACGGTAGCACACGTGGTAGCACTGTGGCTTCACAGCGCCAGGGCCCCAGGTTCGATTCTCTGCTGGGTCACTGTCTGTGCGGAGTCTGCACGTCCTCCCCGTGTCTGCGTGGGTTTCCTCCGGGTGCTCCAGTTTCCTCCCACAGTCCAAAGACGTGCTGTTAGGTGGATTGGCCGTGCTAAAGTGCCCTTGGTGTCCAGAAAGGTTAGGCGGGATTATTGGGTTCTGGGGATAGGATGGAAGTGAGGTCTTAAGTGGGTCGGTCCAGACTCGATGGGCCAAATGGCCTCCTTCTGCACTGTGTGCTCCATGTCTGTGTCTATGTCTAGATGGCGACAGCTCTATCCAATCTTTCCGAGACTCGTTTTTCACTCTGCGTTTGTATCAGTGCCACATTTGGGAGGATCAGCTGGACCCTCGGAAGTGGCCACTGGGATGTGTCAACAGATGGTCCATCATTGAATTTGTAGCTGATTACTTTAAGCAAACATTGGACTCACATTCAATGACATTCAATGGCAGCGCAGCCAGTCGGGAATAGTGTGTTCCTTTTGGAATTCTTTCACTGGATGAGGGTGTCGCTGGTTAGGTGAGCATTTATTACCCATTAAACAGGAGCAGAGTTAGGCCATTCAGCCCATCCAGTCTGCTCTGTCATTCAATCATGGCTGATATGTTTCTCATCCCTTTTCTCCTGCCTTCTCCCCATACACCCTGATCCCTAATTACCCCTGAGAAGGTAGTGATGAGCTGCTGCGGTCTCTTGTGGTGCAGGTACACCCACTGTGATGTTTGGAAGAGCGATCTAATTGGTGCAAAATTGAGAAGATCCTTATTTGCATTGCTGTAAGGATTTGGTCTTTCTCCTTGTCCATTGCATGTGCAATTTTGAAGGCACTTGAAATGTTCTAACTGAACCATCCTGGATATTTTCCTGGTATATATTAATGATCCCGACTTTGGTAAACAGGGAATCATAGAATTTACAATGCAGAAGGAGGCCATTTGGCCCATCGAGTCTGCACCAGCCCTTGGAAAGAGGATCCTATTTAATCCCACACCTCCACCCTATCCCCGTAACCCAGTAGCCCAACCGAACCTTTTGGACACCAAGGGACAATTTATCACGGCCAATCTGCCTAACCTGCACATCTTTGGACTGTGGGAGGAAACCGGAGCACCCAGAGGAAACCCAGGCAGACACGGGGAGAAGGTGCAGACTCCGCACAGACAGTGACCCGAGCCGGGTATCGGACCCAGGACCCTGGAGCTGTGAGGCAGCAGTGCTAACCACTGGGGTGCCTCATCTAAAGGAAGACTCGTCTGACAGTGCAGCACACCCCAAGTGCTGGACTCATTTCCAAATTTTTGGATGGTACAAAACTCAGAGGGCCGTGTAGAATTTCAACAGGACATGTCCACGTTGGTGGAATGGTTGGTGGGTTGCAGGTGAAGATCACGAACCAATGTGATGTGATACGGTTGGGTAGAAAGAAAACTAGTGGCACCTCAGGTGGGAGACTGTGCAGTTCTGAGTGCTGGATTTGAGGAAGGATGTGAAGTCATTGGAGAGGGTGCAGAAGATAGAACATAGAACAGTACAGCACAGAACAGGCCCTTCGGCCCTCAATGTTGTGCCGAGCCATGATCACCCTACTCAACCCACATATCCACCCTATACCCGTAACCCAACAACCCCCCCTAACCTTACATTTATTAGGACACTACGGGCAATTTAGCATGGCCAATCCACCTAACCCGCACATCTTTGGACTGTGGGAGGAAACCGGAGCACCCGGAGGAAACCCACGCACACAGGGGGAGGACGTGCAGACTCCACACAGACAGTGACCCAGCCGGGAATCGAACCTGGGACCCTGGAGCTGTGAAGCATTTATGCTAACCACCATGCTACCCTGCTACCAGAATCCGGGTTCCAGGGATCAGATAGATTGGCAAATTTAGGACCCTCTCCCCTGCTGGGTAAGAGGAGATTTGTCAAAAGTTTTCAAAATCATGAGGACCTGGATATAGATGGAGGGAACTGTTGCCATTGACGTCACTCTTGTCTGTACACTTCAGACACTTCGACCAGTTATCTGATTTTTTAAAACGTTTATTAAGGTTTTCCATTTTGACAATCAACAAAACCACAAAAATGCAAATAAAGGTCTTGGCATAGGCTATATCCAGTGTCTTCAGCCATTCTCTGCTCTAGGAGAATAGTCCTAGTGCTTTTGTTTAAAAATTAGCACAATGTTCTTTTACTATAACGATAATGGGCGGGATTCTCCATCGTCGGGATCCTCCGCTTGGCCGGCAGCACACTCACGCCTGGGGATTTCCCAATGGATTGGGGGGTGCCCACAATGGGAAACCCCATTGGCCGGCTGCCGGGATGGAGGGTAATGTTGCTGGTGGGTGGGGGGGCACCGTGCAGGAAGACGCGACTGCTGGGGCGGAGAATCCCGCCCAAGATATTTATTGGCTCGTTGAAGGCTGCACAGACATACTAGGTTGAGAAAACAGTTACCAAGGTCTGCAGAATCCCGGGCTTTATAAATAGAGGCATGGAGTACAGAACCTCGATAAAACACCGTCCCGCCTCAGACGGAGCAGTGTAACCACTTCTGGACATCGCCCTTTAGGAAGGATGCGATGGCGTTGGAAAAGATGCAGAAAGAAATGACAAGAATGGTTCTAGGATTGAGAGGCTTCAGTTTGGTGGAGGATGGGAGAAGGGAAGGTTGAGAGGCGATTTCATGCTGGGTGTTCAAAACCATGAGGGCTCCTGGCAAAACGGCTGGAGGAATGTTGTTTCCATTGACAGACACCGAGGCGACGTGAGGAGAAGCGGCAAGCGATTACGGTCTGGAATATGCTGCCTCAGAGGCAGATTGAATTGTGGCTTTCAGAAGGGAGTTGGACAATTGGAGGAAGAAGTTGCAGAGATCTCGGGGAAAGGCAGGGGAGTGACAGCAGAGGAATCGTGCTTGCCATTCTAAGATTCCATAAATTGAAAGAAATGTGCCTGTATAATAATAATAATGCAGAAGTCGGATATACCGCGTCCTGATGATGCATGATAAATACAAACTCTTTAGTCTTGAAATTTATTCAGACTCTGCCCTTTTAATTGTGTTTGTTTCTTCCCCCCCCCCCACCCACCTCCCAAACACAGCATACCACTGTAAATGTGTGGACCCCTGGCTAACACAGACCAAAAAAACCTGCCCCGTCTGCAAACAGCGTGTCCTGCGATCAGCCAACGACTCCGAGTCAGGATCCGATGCGGAAAATCACCCGGAAGGTGATGAGCACCATTCGGAACGCACCCCACTGCTGCAGGCATCTTCATCCTCTGCCCCACACACATTCGGCTCCATGAGCGATTCCCTCAGGCAACATGACGACGGATCGAGTCAGGATGGTTCCAGTGATGCCCACACCGAGGGCGAGGAGATTCCAGATCACAAGCCAGATGACCGCAGTGGCTCTTCAAACAGCACGGGATCTGGATCTGAACCTCTCCTCAATCCTGGGAAAGTTTGCAATGTGTAATTAAGAATCTTGGGCTTTATACTGATATTATCTGTAAAACTGCAATCATTAATGTTCGACTCAAGCTCAACCAGAGCTTTATTTCAGATTATTTGGGTGTGTGTGTGCGTGGGGGGGGGGGGTGTCATTTAAAATATATATTTTTGGTGTGAACAGGGGCAGTACTTGCTGTTGGTGAACACCAACTTCCGATTTTGATCATTGGAGCACAGGCTGGATTTGTAACTGCACAAGGGCCTTTCACCCAGCACCAGCGTTACAATCATACCTTCCTGACAAATGGATATTCCACAGGGCAGGGATAGGAGAGCAGCAGCATCCGTAACAAATACTTTGCTCCTCCTAGTTCTGCAGGAAGTGAATGAATTAAAAAGCACAGCGTCCTAGAACCCGTCCTATTTACTACACTGGTCTGGGTTGTGTCATCCGCCCCGTTGTATGGTGCTACTTTCACTGTCTACCCACGCCAAGATAAACACCCTGATATACGCTTCTTAAATGTATAGTAAATAATAATCTTTATTATTGTCACAAGTAGGCTTACATTAACACTGCAATGAAGTTACTGTAAAAAGGCCCTCATCGCCACATTCTGACACCTGTCCGGGTACACGGAGGGAGAATGTCCAATTCACCCAACAGCACGTCTTTCGGGACTTGTGGGAGGAAACCGGAGCACCCGGAGGGAACCCACGCAGACACGGGGAGAACGTGCAGACTCCGCACTGACAATGACCCAAGCTGGGACCCTGGCGCTGTGAAGCAACAGTGCTAACCACTGTGCTACCGTGCTGCCCTCGATGCCTGGACTGTGAACGTGGAACAGCAGCAGGCTGTACGGTGCAGTGACCTGTGAGATTCCCAGTTACCCCAGACTGAAGCGAGAAGGGGTCCTCCAATCTCTTTGTGTAATCGTGTAATACACTCCGCTTTTTATCAGCCTGCTCACCAAAATATTATTTTGTTTGCTGCAGTTGTGCAATTACTCGGACAGACAGGAATAAATAGTGATCATGGTGGGGGAGGGATTTTACAGTGGGGAATATGACCAGACTATGGAACCTGAGGATGTTTGGTGTCATCCCTTCCATTCCGAATCTGCTGGTTTGTTTAGTTGCTTGTAGCCACTTACTGATTTCTTAAACAATGTAGCATTTGCTAATGATTGCTGTCCAGAAATGAGGACCAATGTCTCGGAGCTCCAGATTGCTTCCTGCTGATCTTATACCCTGAATAAGTGTCTCAAATATATATATACAAATATATTACAAAGAAGAGAAATCTCATTGTCTCCTCCCATTGAACATTTACACACCCAGGTCAGCGTGTCCTCCCATTGAACATTTGCACACCCAGGTCAGTGTGTCCTCCCATTGAACATTTACACACCCAGGTCAGCGTGTCCTCCCATTGAACATTTACACACCCAGGTCAGTGTGTGCTCCCATTGAACATTTACACACCCAGGTCAGTGTGTGCTCCCATTGAACATTTACACACCCAGGTCAGTGTGTGCTCCCATTGAACATTTACACACCCGGGTCAGCGTGTCCTCCCATTGAACATTTACACACCCAGGTCAGCGTTTCCTCCCATTGAACATTTGCACACCCAGGTCAGTGTGTCCTCCCATTGAACATTTACACACCCAGGTCAGTGTGTGCTCCCATTGAACATTTGCACACCCAGGTCAGTGTGTCCTCCCATTGAACATTTACACACCCAGGTCAGCGTATCCTCCCATTGAACATTTACACACCCGGGTCAGCGTGTCCTCCCATTGAACATTTACACACCCAGGTCAGTGTGTGCTCCCATTGAACATTTGCACACCCAGGTCAGCGTGACCTCCCATTGAACATTTACACACCCAGGTCAGTGTGTCCTCCCATTGAACATTTACACACCCAGGTCAGTGTGTCCTCCCATTGAACATTTACACACCCAGGTCAGCGTGTCCTCCCATTGAATATTTACACACCCGGGTCAGCGTGTCCTCCCATTGAACATTTACACACCCAGGTCAGTGTGTGCTCCCATTGAACATTTACACACCCGGGTCAGCGTGTCCTCCCATTGAACATTTACACACCCAGGTCAGTGTGTGCTCCCATTGAACATTTGCACACCCAGGTCAGTGTGTGCTCCCATTGAACATATGCACACCCAGGTCAGTGTGTGCTCCCATTGAACATTTGCACACCCAGGTCAGTGTGTGCTCCCATTGAACATTTGCACACCCAGGTCAGTGTGTCCTCCCATTGAACATTTACACACCCAGGTCAGTGTGTGCTCCCATTGAACATTTGCACACCCAGGTCAGTGTGTCCTCCCATTGAACATTTACACACCCGGGTCAGCGTGTCCTCCCATTGAACATTTACACACCCAGGTCAGTGTGTCCTCCCATTGAACATTTACACACCCGGGTCAGTGTGTCCTCCCATTGAACATTTACACACCCAGGTCAGTGTGTGCTCCCATTGAACATTTGCACACCCAGGTCAGTGTGTGCTCCCATTGAACATTTGCACACCCAGGTCAGTGTGTGCTCCCATTGAACATTTGCACATGCGGGTGAGCCAATCGTCTCACATTTGGACGTCTCTGAACTGCGTACACACCTTTCAGCCCCTCTCCCTCGCCCACAGTCCCTGGCATGGGGATACCTTTGTGGAACCCTCGATGCAGGAATCCTCCTGACTAAGGGTTGAGGCTTTTGCATTTTCACAATCATCGATTCCGTTAATTCCAGATGCCAGAGATCCCTGGGCGGGATTCTCCATAACCCGACGCCGAAATAGTGTTATTCGATCGGGCGGAGAATGGGTTTTCGGGGCCTGTGTCGGTTTGACGTCGGTCTGCCATGCTCCGCCCCGTCCAAACTGGCATCGTGACACAAGCTGGGCCCCATTTCAACACCCGGCCCACCCCCCGCCCCCGATGGCCAGAGTTGCCAAAGACGGGGGCCACATGTGGTCCCAACTGTGCAGGAACCCGGTGTGACGGTTGTGGACTGTGTCCAGCGCCACTACACTCGCCCGGGATCCGTGTCGCTGGATACTCTTTCAGAGACGGGGTGGTCAGGGGGTTGGCAGGTTGGGGTGGCGAACGGTCAGTACCATGTTGTACGGCCCGACTGGTGCAGGTCGTCAGCCGTGCGCATCCCGGGACCCGGCCATTCTCTGGCCGTTTTTGGCACATGCGGAGGGAGTTACACTCGGCGCCGGTGCTAGCCCCTCACAGGTACTGGAATCGGAGAGGGATTCACACCGATTCTTTGGTTGTGAAGGAGCGGACATGCTCCACTGGCAGCAGCACTTCAGTCTCTCAAACGGAGAATCCAGCCCCCTCTCTTTTGTGGCCTTGTGCTGTCTGCAACACGCTGCTGTGCAGAGGGACCTGGGTGTCCGAGTGCATGAGTCACAAAAAGTTGGTTTACAGGTGCAACCGGTGATTAAGAAGGAGTTTTGTCCTTCATTGCTAGAGGGATGGAGTTTAAGACTAGGGAGGAGATGCTGTTTGTGAGGCCACACCTGGAGAATTGTGTTCAGTTTTGTTCTCCTTATCTGAGAAAGGACGTACTGGCACTGGAGGGTGTGCAGAGGAGATTCACTAGGTTAATCCCAGAGCTGAAGGGGTTGGATTACGAGGAGAGGTTAAATAGACTGGGACTGTACTCATTGGATTTAGAAGGATACGGGGGGATCTTTTGAAACATATAAAAAGTATGAAGGGAATAGATAGGATAGATGCGGGCAGGTTGTTTCCACTGGCGGGTGACAGCAGATCTAGGGGGCATAGCCTCAAAATAAGGGGAAGTAGATTTATGACTGAGCTTGGGAGGAACTTCTTCACCCAAAGGGTTGAGAGTCTGGAATTCTTTGCCCAGTGAAGCAGTTGAGGCTCCCTCATTAAATGTTTTCAAGATAAAGATAGATAGTTTTTTGAAGAATAACAGAATAAAGTGTCATGGTGTCCGGGCCGGTTAGCCACCTGAGTTCGCCACTTCCCGACCTAAAATGGAGAATCGCTAGGAATGCAGGGAAAAATGGACAGGCTCAGACAGACAAGCAGTTTGCAGTTTTCCTGTGTATTCGACTTGCAGAAAGCAGACAGCACTGAAACCAGCAGTAATCTACATATTAATGAACGATTCCCAGGCACAATAGAAGCAGTTGGAGATACTCAATAACAAGTCAGACTCCTCGGCACCAGCAGGATCCAAAACAAAAGGTTAACGAACATTTAGGAACCGCCCAGTAATCGGGAAGCAGCTGCAGTATTGGGGAAATCAAACCAATCGATTGGAACATGGTCCAATCAATTGGAAGTAAGCGCGGGGTCCACCCACAAGGGCACGAAACCCCTAGGGACTATGAGATAGAGTCCCCAAGTTCAGTTCACTCTCTTGGCCGGCCCTCCCAGCAGAACATCTTAAGCAGCTTGGAAGAACACTTGACCGTGAGGAGAGGCCTGGCTAACAGCTACACCGACAAGTAAGTGTCCAGTCAACGCACGCTACAAGATAGGCGCTCCTGACCCTTAGTCCATACCAGTTGGAAGCCTGCAGCCCCAGGATTGAACAAGAGGTCATTGTTCCCTGACCCAGTGGGTTCTTTTCCAAAGATAAGTATTGGCCTGTAGTGGTAGAGAGTCTAGTTTCATAGTGTTTATCCATGAGTAGCGAATAACTGTGTATATAATAAACGTGTTTTGATTTGAACCTTACTAACTGGTGTACTGAGTCATTGATCAGCACTTGAACCTCGTGGTGGTATCATTAAGATACCTGGCGTCTCTCGAGCACGGTAATAAAACAGAGCCAAGTGGGTGTAAAACACTCACCAGAACGAGCAACACCGGAAAGTGGAGCTGAGCCAACAAAAGATCAGCCGTGATCTCATTGACTGGCGGAGCAGGCTCGAGGGGCCAGATGGCCGACTCCTGCTCCTAGTTCTTACGTTCTTATATGTAAATCTGAGACAGTCACACCTTCCAGGTTTTTTTAAAAATGGGACGTGGGTGTGGCAGGCTGTGCCAGCGTTTATTGCCCTGGAGGGTGTGGCAGGCTGTGCCAGCATTTATTGCCCTGGAGGGTGTGTTGAGTCAACCACGTGGCTGAGAGTCACATGTAGACCAGACCAGGTCAGGACGGCAGATTTTCTTCCCTAAAGGACATCTGTGAGCCAGATGGGTTTCTGCAACAATCGACAATGGTTTCATGGTCATTGTTAGACTTTTATTAAATTCAAATTTCACCATCTGCAGTGGCAGGATTCGAACCCGGGATGCCAGAACATTACTCTGGGTCCCTCGCTTACTAGCCCAGTGACAATACCGCTGTGCCACCGTCTCCCCTTATTGTGTGGGGACAACTCCCACTCCGTTACCATTGGACCAAAGCAATCCTTTCAAAGGGTTTGGCAAAGATTTATTGACTCGAGATTTGACCATCAGACAGTAACATTGGATATTAAAAACAGGAAAAGGGACACAACAGGATGTAGATTTTGTATTTTTAATGTTACCACAAGTTAATGAATGGTACAAAAATGGGTCATTGCAATGGGAATTGTGTTAGGATATACATCGCAGCATCTTCAGTCTCCTTGTCGCAATAGTGAGGCAGCAACACCCAGCAGACTACCCAAGTGGAGGCATCACTATCAGTAACCACTGTCAAATAAGTAGTCTATCGTCGATGTTACACTCAGCAATGCCGGTATGGTTACGCTCGAGTCTTTGGCCTCTACGATAGTTACCGCTGAAGGACAAAGAACAAGATTAGGATGAACACAAAGCTGTTACTCTTGGTGTTATTCAAACAACACAAATTCCCACTTCTCCGAGGGACTGAGAACATAACCTCAGGTGTCAAACTGTTCAGAGTTCCACATTTCCACCACACACTGAAGAGCAGTTTCCTGAATTGAGGAAATTTCCTCGCGCGAACCTAGAATTCAGAGTTACTGTGTAAAAATAAACACATTCACCACCGACTTGGGAAGGGTCATGTGCCTCGAACTCTCTTCCTCACAAAGGCAGTAGAAGCAGGAATGTTTGAGTATTATTCAGGCGGAGGTAGATAGATTCTCGGTAAGCAAGGGGGTGAAAGATTAGAGGGATAGGCAGGATTGCAGATTAATTAAATGGCGGAGCAGTTGCGGGCAGAGGGTCGTCTTCCTGCTCTGAATTTGTACATGGGTGCATGCTTGCGTGCATACATGCAGGAGTGTTTATGTTCAAACAGCCCAAGGTTTCAGCTTCTGTTCCATCTAATAATAATAATCATCATCAAGTGTCTCTCCCACTTCCAGGCCGGGTGTGCCTTGCCCAATTCAGGATCTTGGTACTGGTGCAGCTTTGCGATGGTGGTCGCAGCTGCTCTTCTGTTTGGTCGGAGTGACCCGTGGGGTTTGGCAGGGGATGGGTTCTGCCCCCAACCAGCTGACCCAGCATCTGGGTCAGGTAATCCATGGGGCTCCTTCCCTTGATGTAATCCAGTAAGCCCACAATGCAGAGGTTTTGGCATCGCGACCAGTTCTCCTGACCCTCAACCTTCCCTGGGTTGCCACCAAGGAGTCTGCGGCCATCGCCTTCACCGCTGACATTATCTCTAGTTTGATGGCGTCTGTGCTTTAGGAGCTCCACCACTGACATTTGGTTCTGTGGGACTGTGGTGACATGTATTCAAACCATAACCCCGAGTTCTAGATTTTCTCAGGGAGAGGACACATCATGGCAATCCCCTTCACTATTTACATGTTTCAATATCATTCTTCTAAATTCCAACAGGTGTTGGTCCAACATTCCTTCTCAAGACAACTCCTCAACCCCAGTGAACCTTCGCTGAACTACTTTCAATAAAATACACTCTTAGAACATAGAACAGTACAGCACAGAACAGGCCCTTCGGCCCTCGATGTTGTGCCGAGCAATGATCACCCTACTCAAACCCACGTATCCACCCTATAGCCGTAACCCAAAAATCCCCCCCTTAACCTTACACTAGGGGCAATTTAGCATGGCCAATCCACCTAACCCGCACATCTTTGGACTGTGGGAGGAAACCGGAGCACCCGGAGGAAACCCACGCACACACGGGGAGGACGTGCAGACTCCACACAGACAGTGACCCAGCCGGGAATCGAACTTGGGACCCTGGAGCTGTGAAGCATTTATGCTAACCACCATGCTACCGTGCATGCCCCATGCTCTTCTTCAGAGAGCGAAGCTGAAAACTGGACAGTACGATGGGGAGTGACTTTGACAAGACTTTGAGAGAAAGGACTGGAACTGAAAGTGGATAAATCCCCCAGGGTCTGACAATCTACATCCCAGGGTATTAAAGGTGGCGGCCATGGAAAAAGTGGAAAGGTTGGTTGTCATCCTCCAGAATTATAGAATAGTCCCATCCATTGGAGGGTTGAAAATGTAACCCTGCTATTTTTTTTTTTTTTTAAAGTCAGGGAGGGAAGAAACAGGGAATTACGACCGGGTAATCTAATCAGGAGTAGGGAAAATGCAAAAGGGTCGAATAGAGGATGTGATAACAGGACATGATTAACTTTGACATAGTCAATGTGGATTTATGAAAGGGAAATCATGTTTGACAAGCTGAGTTTGAGAATGCAACCAGTGGAATAGATAAGGGTGAACCAGTGGATGTGGTGCATTTGGATTTTCAGAAAGATTTTGACTAATCAAGAGGTTAGTGTATAAAATTAAAACGCACGCATGCGATTGGGGTAATGTATTGGCATGGATTGAGAACTGGTTAGCAGACAGGAATCAGAGAGCAGGAATAAATGGGTCTTTTTCAAAGTGACTGGCGGTGACGAGTGGGGTCCCACAGGGATCTGTGCTGGGACCCCAGCTATTCACAAAATACATGAATGTTGTGGACGAGGAAACCAAACGTAATATTAATGGTAATAGATTGTGAAATGCTGATGTACAACGGGATCTGGGTGTCCTTGTGGACCAGTCACTGAAGGTAAGCTTGCAGGTGCAGCAAGACGGTATGTTGGCCTTCATTGCAAGAGGATTTGAGTACAGGAGTAGGGATGTTTTACTGGAGCTATACAGGGCCCTGGTGAGACCACCGGGAGTATTGTGCGCAGTTTTGGTCTCCTTCCCTAGAGAGGATATATTTATAGAGTGTGCAGCGAAGGTTCACCAGGCTGATTCCTGGGATCACGCGATTGTCCTTCGAGGACAGATTGGGTCGACTGGGGATGTATTCACTGGAGTTTAGCAGAATGAGAGGGGATCGCATCAAAATGTATAAAATTTAGACGGAACTGGACAGGCTGGATAGAGGGATATTATTTCCTCTGGCTGGAGGGTCTAGAACAAAGAACAAAACAGCACAGGAACAGGCCTTTCGACCATGGTTCCTTCCTAAACTAAAACCGTCTGCAATTACGGAGTCCGTATCCTTCCATTCCCACCCTATTCATATATTTGTCTAGATGTCCCTTAAATGCCATTATCGTACCTGCTCCCACCCCCTCCCAGCCAGCGCGGTCCATATATTTACCCTCTTGTGCAAAACTTTGCATCACACATCTGTTCTAAACTTATTCCCACGCACTTTAAACCTATGTCCACGAGTACCTCACTCCCCTACCCTAGGAAAGAGCATCTGACTATCCGCTCTGTCCATGCCACTCAATCTTGTAGACTTCTACCAGGTCACCTCTCAACCTCAGTCGTTCCAGTGAGAACAGACAGAGTTTATCTAACCTCTCCTCATAGCTGACACCCTCCATACCAGGCAACATCCTAGTAAACTGCTTCTGCACCCTCTCCAAAGCATCCACATCCTTCTGGTAGTGTGGCGACCAGAATTGTGCACAATATTCCAAATGGAGGCCTAACTAAGGTCCTGTACAGCTGCAACATGACTTGCCAATTTTTATATTCAATGCCCCGACCGATGAAGGCCAGCATGCCGTATGCCTTCTTGACCACCTTATCCACATGCGTTGCTACTTTGTGATCACTGGACATGCACACCCAGATCTCTCTGCCTGTCAGTACTCGCAAGATTTCTCCCATTTACTGTGTAATTCCTACATGCATTGGACCATCCAAAGTGCATTGCCTCACACTTGTCCGGATTAAACTCCATCTGCCATTTCTCCGCCCTGGGCTCCAACCAGTTTATATCCTGCTGTATCCTCTGACAATCCTCTTCACTATCCGCAACTCCACCAATTTTTGTGTCGTCTGCGAACTTACTAATCAGACCAGCTACATTTTCTTCCAAACCATTTATATACACCACAAACAACAAAGGCCCCAGAACTGATCCCTATGGAACATTGGTAGTCACAGCCTTCCATTCAGAAAAGCACCTTCTACTGCTACCCTCGGTCTTCTGTATCCAATTTGCCAGCTCTCCTCTGATCCCATGTGACTTCACCTTTTGTACCAGTCTACCATGAGGTACCTTGTCAAAGGCTTTACTGAAGTCCATGTAAACAACATCGGCTGCCTTTCCCTCATCTTTGTCACTTCCTCGAAAAACTCGATCAAATTAGTGAGGCACAACCTCCCCTTCATGTTGCCCATCATTAATGAGTCCATTTGTTTCCAAATGGGAGTAAATCCTATCTGTGAGAATCTTTTCCAATAATTTCCCTACCACTGATGCAAGGCTCACCGGCCTATAATTTGCTGGATTATCCCTGCTGCCCTTCTTGAACAATGGAACAACATTGGCTACTCTCCAGTCCTCTGGAACTTCACCTATAGCCAATGAGGATACAAAGATTACTGTCAAGGCCCCAGCAATTTCCTCCCTTACCTCCCTCAGTATTCTGGGGTAGATCCCATCAGGCCCTGGGGACTTATCTACTTTAATGCTTTTTAAGATGCCCAACACCTCCTCTTTATTAATATCAACATGACTCAGAATATCTACACACTCTACCCTATACTCCTCATCCACCGAGTCTTCCTCTTTGGTGAATACTGAGGCAAAGTATTCATTTAGTATCTCTCCCATTCCTCTGGTTCCATTCATAGATTCCCTCCAAGATCCTTGAATGGACAAACCCTTTCTCTGACTACCCTCTTGCTCTTTAGATATGTATAAAACACCTAAGGATTTTCCTTAATCCTTACTCCTCATCCAGAGTCTTTGGTGAATACTGAGACAAAGTATTCATTTAGTATCTCGCCCATTTCCTCTGGTTCCATACATAGATTCCCTCCAATATCCTTGAATTCATCAGTCTCAAGATATGGGGCAAGCCATTTCAGACTGAGATGTGGAGAAACCTCTTCACTCAGAGGGTGGAATTCTCTACGACAGGAGTCTGTGGAGATCGAGTCACTGAATTTATTTAAGGAGGAAATAGATAGATTTATAGACTCGAAATGATGTTGAGGGGAAAGAGGCGGGGGGGGGGGGGCGTGCTGGAGTATAGAGGATCAGCCTTGATCATGTTGAATGGCAGAGCAGGCTCGAAGGGCCGAATGGTCTCCTCTTCCTATTTTCTATGATTCTAATGTGTGAATCATATGACCAACATCTCGTTATGACATTAGCAAATACATCATTTCGATCCCAAACTTACTTTGTTTAGTCAGAAAGATTACGGCGCTGTATCTCTGTTCATCATCTTCACTGCTTTTGCTCTTCAAACGCAAGGAAATATACTTATCCACGGCCTCTCCAATAAGGGTATATTTTCTGTTCCCCAAACGCACCCCTTCCGCCAGGAATTTAGCTCGGTCGCCCTGCACAGTTACAATATCTGTATTCTGTAACACATTAACGCTGGTTAGAAAGCAGCAAACATGAGCAAATATCACTTCCATGCAGCCAGGGGTTAGATCTTCAATACACTGCCAGGGCCTGGGCGCTGGGGGAAGCTCCAAGTGAGACGGTCAAAAAGGAACTGGATCATAATCTGGGCAGGAAAACATCACAGGGCCAGTGTGGATAGAGCAGGGGAGTGGCACAGGGTGGATTACTTCATAGATCACAGATCATAGAATTTACAGTGCAGAAGGAGGCCATTCGGCCCATCGAGTCTGCACTGGCTCCTGGAAAGAGCCCCCTACCCAAGGTCAACACCACCACCACCCTATCCCCATAACCCAGTAACCCCACCCATCGCCAAGGGCAATTGTGGACGACACTAAGGGCAATTTATCATGTCCAATCCACCTAACTTGCACATCTTTGGACTGTGGGAGGAAACCAGAGCACCCGGAGGAAACCCACGCACACACGGGGAGGATGTGCAAACTCCACACAGACAGTGACCCAAGCCAGAATCAAACCTGGGACCCTGGAGCTGTGAAGCAATAGTGCTATCCACAATGCTACCGTGCTGCCTTCAAGGGGGGGCAAGAATAGACACAATGGGCCTAATGGCTTCCCTCTGTGCAGTAACCATTCCATGAAAACTAAATTCAGACTAAACCCAAAATAACCCGTGGAGACTGGAAATTTGAAACCACCAGCAGGTAGCATTGTAGAATATGGTGGCTTTCCAGAATCACCGACAACAAAGGGCCGTCAACAAAGCTGTTGAGTTAAGGAATGAACGATCCATGAACACCATTCTGTCCTTCCCCATCAGGTGACCCCTGGGTCCACACCGTCCCCATCAGGTGACCCCTGGGTCCACACCGTCCCCATCAGGTGACCCCTGGGTCCACACCGTCCCCATCAGGTGACCCCTGGGTCCACACCGTCCCCATCAGGTGACCCCTGGGTCCACACCGTCCCCATCAGGTGACCCGTGGGTCCACACCGTCCCCATCAGGTGACCCGTGGGTCCACACCGTCCCCATCAGGTGACCCCTGGGTCCACACCGTCCCCATCAGGTGACCCGTGGGTCCACACCGTCCCCATTCCGCTCGCACACCAGGTGGCATTGAGATACAACAATATGCGCAGGAGGAAATGATGTACAGGCCGCTGTAACATGCAGTTAACAAGCTAACTATTTACATATACAATGAGGCCCCACCCCCGTAGGAGGCAGAGAGAAATCTGACTTGTTGATTTCCGTCTCCAAGTTGGTTGGGACACGAGGCCTGGAATCTTGTGTTTGGTCAGCCAGACGGTCTGAGTGCACAGTTACACCACGTGATGGCGGCGTGATCCTTCGGTGGCCGGTGTTCTCAAGAGTTGGCAACACGGGATATTCCGCCAGTGCCGGGCACGTTGCCTTGGCCTCTGAAGGAGTTGGCATGACCTTTAGAGCAGGCAGCCTGTACCACAGGCCGGGTGTAACACAGTAGTCAGTGTGATCCCAAGCACATCTCGCTCGAAGATGTTTGGCTGAGCGAACTGCCCATTGTGCCAGGCTGTTGGGAGCGTGGATTTAGGAAGTTGCTCGTGATGTGTGCACAGAGTTATGCCAATTGGTCTTTACCGAGTTGTCGTCTGGCAGGAATCGGAGGGATGCAGTGTGTGACAAGGGTCTCGGGTTTAGGGCAGCACGGTGGTGTAGTGGGTTAGCACTGCTGCCTCACAGCACCGAGGTCCCAGGTTCGATTAGGAGTTTGCACATTCTCCCCGGGTTTGTGTGGGTTTCGCCCCCACAAATCAAAAGATGTGCAGGGTAGGTGGATTGGCCATGCTAAATTGCCCCTTAATTGGAAAAAATTAATTGGGTACTCTAAATTTTTTATTAAGCAAGTGCCGCGAGTTTGATGCAGACATTTTTTACCCGTCATGTTTGGCAGGTAGTAACGTTCAAAACTATTCGTTCATGGGATGTGGGCGTTGCAGCTGAGCCAGCATTTATTGCCCAACCCTAATTGCTCTTGACGGGGGAGGTTTAAGAGTGAACCACATTGCTGTGGGTCTGGAGTCACATGACGGCCAGACCAGGTAAGGTCGGCAGATTTCCTGCAATACAGGGTGTTGAGCGTAGTACCTCTGGACAGCAGCAAGGACAATGAATCGTTGGCCACGACTATCAGTCCATCCTGTAGTCAGCTCAGCTGATGGTAAGAACATGTTCAGCTCTTTAGGTAGCACCTTCAAGGATTCCATAGAACAGTACAGCACAGCACAGGCCCTTCAGCTCACGATGCTGTGCCGACCATTTATCCAAATCTAAGACCAACCTAACCTACACCCCTTCCATGTGCCTGTCTAAGAGTCGCTTAAATGTCCCGAATGACTCGGACTCCACCACCTCTGCTGGCAGTGCATTCCACACACCCACCACTCTGTGTAAAGAACCTACCTCTGACATCTCCCCTATACCTTCCTCCAGTCACTTTAAAATTAGGTCCCCTGCCATTTCCGCCCTGGGGAAAAGTCTCTGGCTCTCCATTCATCTCATCAACTTGAGCACCTCTGTCAAGTCACCTCTCTGCCTTCTTCGCTCCAATACTCCAAGTGTGGTCGAACTAGAGTTTTATAAAGCTGCAGCAAAACCTTGCAGCTCTGAAACTCAATCCCCCTGTTAATGAAAGCCAACATACCATAGACCTTCTCAACAACCCTATCAACCTGGGTGGCAACTTTGAGGGATCTATGTACATGGACCCCAAGATCCCTCTGTTCCTCCACACTTCCAAGAATCCTGCCTTTAACCCTGTATTCAGCATTCAAATTCGACATTCCAAAATGAATCACTTCACATTTATCAAGGATGAACTCCATCTGCCACTTTTCAGCCCAGCTCTGCATCCTGTCAATGTCCTGTTGTAACCTGCAACAACCCTCAACACTATCTACAACTCCCCCAACCTTCAGGTCATCGGCAAACTTACTAACACACCCTTCCACTTCCTCATCCAAGTCATTTATAAAAACCACAAAGAGCAGAGGTCCCAGAACAGATCCCTGCGGGACACCACTGGTCACCGACCTCCAGGCGGAATGCTTTCCATCCACTACCACTCGCTGTCTTCTTTCGGCCAGCCAATTCTGTACCCTGGCAGCCAAATTTCCCTGTATCCCATGCCCCTAACTTTCTGAATGAGCCTACCGTGGGGAACCTTTCAAATGCCTTACTGAAATCCATATGCACCCCATCCACTGCCCGACCTTCAATGTGTCTAGTCACATCCTCAAAGAATTCAATGAGGCTTGTGAGGAATGACCTGCTCCTCACAAAGCCATGCTGACTATCCCTAATCAAACTATGTTTCTAAATAATCATGAATCCTATCTCTCAGAATCCTTTCCAATATTTTGCTCACCACAGACGCAAGACTGATGGGTCTGTAATTCCCAGGGATTTCCCTATTCCCTTTCTTGAACAGGGGAACAACATTCGCCTCCCTCCAATCATCCGGTACTACTCCGGTGGAGAGTGAGGAAGCAAAGATCATTGCCAGCGGTGCAGCAATCTCCTCCCTCGCTTCCCGTAGTAACCTTGGGTATATCCCGTCAGGCCCAGGGGATTTATCTATCCTGATGCTTTTCAAAATTGAGCACATCCTCCTTCTTAATATCAACCTGTTCGAGTCTATTAACCTGGTTCACACTGTTCTCATGAGCAACAAGGTCCCTCTCTAGTGAATACTGAAGCAAAGTATTCATTTAGGGCCTCCCCCATCTCCTCAGACTCGAGTCACAAATTCCCTCCACTATCCCTGATCGGCCCTACTCTCCCTCTGATCATCCTCTTATTTCTCACATACATGTAGAACGCCTTGGGGTTTTCCCTAATCCTTCCCGACAGGGCTTTTTCATGCCCCCTTCTAGCTCTCCCTCAGTCCATTTTTGAGTTCCTCCCTGGCTACCATGTCACCCTCTAGAGCCGAGTCAGATCCTTGCTTCCTCAACCTTATGTAAGCTTCCTTCTTCCTCTTGACTAGAAGCTCCACTTCTCTTGTCAACCAAGGCTCCTTCACCTGACCATTCCTTCCTCGTCTCAGTGGGACAAAACTATCCAGCACTCGCAGCAAGTGCTCCTTAAACAATCCTCACATTACAGTTGTGCATTTCCCCAAGAACAATTGTTCCCATGACAACAACTCTGTTAATTCTGCACCTTTCCAAGATCTGCCTCCCAATCTGTTCCTCTATCGCTCTGCGGCTATTGGGGGGGGTCTATAGAAAACTCCCAATAAAGTGACTGCTCCTTTCTTGTTTCTGGCTTCCACCCAGACTGACTCAGTAGACAAACCCTCCTCAACTACCTCCTTTTCTGCAGCTGTGGGGCACTCCCTAATTAACAGTGTCACTCCCCCTCCTCTTTTACCTCCCTCCCTATTATTCTGAAAACATCTAAACACCAGAACATCGAACAACCATTCCTGCTCCTATGAAATCCATGTCTCCGTAATGTCCACAATATCATAGTTCCAAGTACTGATCCATGCACTAAGTTCATCTCCTTTATTGTTGACACTCCTTGCATTGAAACAGACCCATTAACCCATTCCACTGAGTGGAACTTTGCCCTATCAACTGTCTATCCCTCCTCGCAGACTTGCTGCATACTATTTCTGCCTGTTCAACAGCTACCCTATCCTCTGATCCATAGCTCTGGTTCCCATCCCCCTGCCAAACTAGTGTCAACTCTCCCGAAGAGCTCCAGCAAACCTCCCACCCAGGATATTGGTGCCCCTCCAGTTTAGGTGCAATCCGTCCTTCATGTACAGGTCCCACCTTCCCCAGAAGATATCCCAATGATCCAGATATCTGAAGCCTTCCCTCCTGCACCAGCCCTGTAGCCACGTGTTCAGCTGCACTCGCTCTCTGTTCCTTGCCTCACTTACACGTGGCACCGGTAGCAATCCTGAGATCACTACTCTGCTTGTCCTGCTCTTTAGCTTCCAACTCAACTCCCTAAAATCACTTTTTAGATCCTCATCCCTTTTCTTCGCTATGTCGTTGGTGCCCACGTGCATCACAACTTCTGGTTGCTCCCCCTCCACCTTAAGAATCCTGTAGACTCGATCGGAGACATCCCTGGCCCTGGCACCCGGAGGCAGCATACCTTCCGCGAGTCTCGCTTACAACCACAGAATTCCCTATCCATTACCCTAACCATAGAGTCTCCTATCAACATTGCTTTTCTATTCTCACCCCCTTCCCTTCTGAGCCACAGAGTCAGAGACTTGGCCGCTAGGGCCTTCCCCCGGTTGATCATCCCCCCTCCCCCCAACAGCTTCCAAAATGGTATACTTGATTTGAAGGGGAACGGCCACAAGGGATCCCTGCGCTGTCTGCCCATCCGTTTTCCTTCCCCCGACTGTAACCCAGCTACTCTTGTCCTGTACCTTGGGTGTGGCTACCTCCCTGTAACTTCTCTATAACTCCTCTGCCTCCCGGATGATCCAAAGTTCATTCAGCTCCAGTTCCCTAACAGGGTCTCTGAGGAGCTGGAGTTGGGTGCACTTCCCGCAGGTATAGTCAGCGGGGACACCAGTGGTATCCCTCACCACCCACATCCTACAGGAGGAGCATGCAACTGCCCTAGCCACCATCCCCTCGTACCTTACAGAATGTGGCTGCCCTGTGACCCAACTGGACCTCCACCCTCTGACTCTGCTCCCAGTCAGCTGCACTCTGAACTCCTGGCTCCCTTCTCACTCTTTGCAGAAATGAAATGAAAGGAGCAATTTACTCCCTCCTCACCCAACTCCCTCAGTCACCAAACTCTCACTATAGCACTCAAATGCACCCAAATGCAGCACTCCCTCAGTCACCAAACTCTCACTAAAGCACTCAAATGCACCCAAATTCAGCACTCAGTGCTATTCTGGGTATCAACGACAGTACAGTTGGCTGCATGTGGTGTCTGCCCATCGGGCATCTTTTCAGTTCCCGAATTCGATGAGAGGATAGCACCTGGGTCTTCCTCATGGGGCTGTTTAGCACAGGGCTAATTCGCTGGCTTTGAAAGCAGGACAGCAGCACGGTTCGATTCCCACAAGTCTCGGGGCCAGTAAGGGTTGTCGAAGCCATTCTGGATGCAGAATGTACCCAGACCCAGCTGCCCAGTGAGTACAGGTGCTGGAACATCAGAAGTATCTTCTTCGCGGTGGGGCTGCGAGTTGGAGTCTGTTGAAAACCGCTGTGTGATAATCTCACCAACACCATTCCACATCCTGGCAGATGGGTTGTCCAGTGACCTCACTAGAACATGGGATACATTTAGAAGGTGATGGAAAGTCTCCTTGTTCATGGGAATGGCCTCTGTCATATCACCGTGGTATTGTCTGGATCTGGCTTCACACCCATCAGCTGTGAATAAGTGGCCCACAGAAGGAACCTGGTTGCCCTTGAATCTATATTTCAGAGGATTAAGCTTCAATTTGATGGTCTGATTCTGCAAGGACGGGATGAAGACCTGTGTCATATTCTTGCATCGTGCAGACCCAGAGCAGGACGTCCTCAACAATCATTTCACAAGGTTGGCCTGCTCCAGCACCTCTGGAAAACCCCACTGCCAGTGGATAGCCCACGGCTCACAAGAAGAAAACGATATTGACCTACATTTTCCTGGCTGATCTCTCCAACCGTTCACCATTTCACCCATAACGTCTCCATCCTCTTCCTGCTCAAGTCTCTTCTCACATCATTGAATAATTTGATCCCAAATCCCTCATCTTTCTTGTTAGATGTTGTAAACAGTTATATTAACTTCCCCGTTCTCAATGAGCTGATCTGAGTGATGGCCACAATGTCAGATTGGTTCAGTGTACTCCCTGTGTTTGTATAAAGAGTTATTTGGGCCACATGTGCTTTGCTGATTTCCCGATTTTTAATGTTTTAGCTGCACGGGGTCAGAATGTGGTAGAGTTCCACAGACAATTATGCAACATATTTACAGGGTGGAAGAGTGAGGAGGGGGCTGGAGACACAGGGTGGAGAGTGAGGAGAGGGCTGGAGACATGGTGAAAAAGTGAGGAGAGGGCTGGAGACACAGGGTGGAAGAGCGTGAGGAGAGGGGTGGTGACGTGGGGTGAATATGCAGGGAGTTGGCTCGGAGGACGGAGCATCCGAGCTCAGCTTCACGAGGGGCAGCGCAATCAGAACATAGTGCAGAAGGAGGCCATTCAGCCCATTGAGTCTGCACTGACCCACATTCAATCCTCACTTCCACCCTCTCCCCTTAACCCAACAACCCCTAACCTTTTTTTTTGGTCACTAAGGGCAATTTATTATGTCCAATCCACCTAAGCTGCACATCTTTGGACTGTGGGAGGAAACCGGAGCACCCGGAGGAAACCCACGCAGACACGGGGAGAACGTGCAGACTCCACACAGACAGTGACCCAAGCCGGGAATCGAACCTGGGATCCTGAAGTTGTGAAGCAACAGTGCTAACCAGTGTGCTGTCGTGCAGCGGCACAATCAGGAGAGTCTGCAAGGCACGAGGGGGGAGTGAAAATGAAAGACATCACGCTTTGAATGTGACATCACTGACTGGGTGGGGGAAGCGGGCTGGATGGAGGACGAGTGTCGTTAGTACCAGTCCTACTGGGCATAGACCTCACGGCACTGCCACCGTGTGGAATGACTACCCCCCATTAAACAACCCACACACAGGCATCACATAGATACATAGAAGATAGAAGCAGGAAAAGGCCTTTTGGCCCTTCGAGCCTACTCCACCATTCATCACCATCATGGCTGATCATCCAACTCAATAGCCTAATCCTGCTTTCTCCCCATAGCCTTTGATCCCATTTTCCCCAACCTTAGATACAACGGACGCGACAAAGAGGTATGCTACTCCAGCCTTGACCAATCGCTGTCCCACATCCCAAAGGAAGACCAGCTCGGGCAGCACGGTGGCCTAGTGGTTAGCACAACCGCCTCACGGCGCTGAGGTCCCAGGTTCGATCCCGGCTCTGGGTCACTGTCCGTGTGGAGTTTGCATATTCTCCCCGTGTCTGCGTGGGTTTCGCCCCCACAACCCAAAAATGTGCAGAGTAGGTGGATTGGCCACGCTAAATTGTCCCTTAATTGGAAAAAATAATTGGGTAATCTAAATTTATAAAAAAAAAAAAAAAAAAAAAAAGGAAGACCAGCTGATTCTCCTCGACGACTTGAATGCTGGAGTCAGGAAGGTGGCAAACCTTTGGGAAGGAATGTTAGGCAGGGAAGGCGTGGGGAAAACAAACACCAATACAGTCCTCCTCCTGACAACATGTTTAGAACATGACGTGGTCATCACGAACATCCTATTTCGCCAGAGGGACAAGCAGAAGACCTCTCCAAGCACTGGCACCGAATAGACTATATCATCGTCCAGGCAAGGGACCGATGATGGGCGGGGGGGGGGGGGGGCAAAATCTTATTGAAACTTACAGGATACTGTGAGGCCTGGATAGAGTGGACATGGAAAGGATGTTTCCACTTGTAGGAAAAACTAGAAGCAGAGGACACCATCTCAGACTAAATCCTTTAAAACAGATGAGGAGGAATTTCTTCAGCCAGAGGGTGGTGAATCTGTGGGACTCTTTGCCGCAGAAGGCTGCGGAGGCCAAATCACTGAGTGTCTTTAAGACAGAGATAGATAGGTTCTTGATTAATAAGGGGATCGGGGTTATGGGGAGAAGGCAGGAGAATGGGGATGGGAAACATATCAGCCATGATTGAATGGCGGAGCGGACTCGATGGGCCGAGTGGCCTAATTCTGCTCCTATGTCTTATGGACCGTAAAGACATCCACATCACTCGCGCCACAACTGGAGCGGACGCCTGCTCACGACTGACCACCGACTAACCCACTCCACCATCTCCATCACCCTGGCCCCCAAACAGGCTCAAGAGTTTCTGCGGCCGGAGACTCAATGTCGCTGGACTTGGAGACCCCCAAGAAGAAAGAGTTACTTAACCGGCGCCTCACAGCTAATCTGGCGACAAGAACCCAGAGCAGCAGAACGCCCACAGAGCCTGGTCCACCTTAATAGCCGCCATATTCAGCACCTGGGGGGAGGCGTTTGGGCGCTCGACCAAGAAACACCAAGACTGGTTCGATGAGAACTAACAGGAGATCCAGGGTCAACCTCTTTCATCGAGCTGCAGTGTGCAGACAATGCCTGTGTGTCAGCGCACTCAGAGGCTGAGCTACAAACCACCATCGACACATTCACCAAGGTATCCGAGAGAGTAGGCCTCAGACTTAACATCCGGAAAATAAAAGGTTCTCTCCCAGCCCGCTCCTGCCACACAAAATTGCCCCCCCCCCCCCCCCCCCCCCCCCCCCTAACCATGAAGATCCCCGGTAAGCCCCTGGACAATGTGGATCATTCCCAAACCTCGGGAGCCTCCTCTCGGTGCGAGCAGACATTGACGATGAAATTCAGCATCGACTCCAACGCGCCAGTGCAGTCTTGGGACTGAGGAACAGAGCGTTCGAAGACCGAGACCTCAAACCCAGCACCAGGCTCAGGGCCTACAGAGCAGGGTCCCCACCCTCCTGTATGCATCAGAAACATGGACAATGTACAACAGACACCTCAAATCCCTGGAGAGATATCACCAACGCTGCCTCCGCAAAATCCTGCAAATCCACCGGCAGGAGAGGCGTACCAAACGAGAGTGTCCTCGCCCAGGCCAATATCCCCAGTATCGAGGCTCTGGTCACACTCGACCAGCGGTGATGGGCGGGTCACATTGTCCACATGCCCGACACAACACTCCCAAAACAAGTGCTCTACTCCGAGCTCCGTAATGGCAGCCAAACATTACTTAAAGCGACATTCTCATGACACTTTACATTTCTACCTCATTCAGCTCACATGTAACTCCATGTAATGTATCCGGATGGCCAATAAATTAGGAGAGGGGAATGTGCAAGACCTGGGTGTCCTTGTGCACCAGTCACTGAAGGTAAGTACGCAGGTACAGCAGGCGGTAAAGAAGGCTAATGGTATGTTGGCCTTCATTGCGAGAGGATCGGAGTACAGGAGCAGGGATGTGTTGCTGCAATTATACAGGGCCTTGGTGAGGCCACACCTGGAGTATTGGGGGCAGTTTTGGTCTCCTTCTCCGAGGAAGGATGTTCTTGCTCTCGAGGGACGGCAGCGAAGGTTTACCCGGCTGATTCCTGGGATGGCGGGACTGATGTACGAGGAGAGATTGAGTCGGTTTGGATTGTATTCGCTGTGGTTCAGAAGAATGAGGGGGGATCTGATAGAAACCTATCAAATTCTAACAGGACTGGACAGGGTAGATGCAGGAAGGATGTTCCCGATGGGGACAGGGTAGATGCAGGAAGGATGTTCCCGATGGGGACAGGGTAGATGCAGGAAGGATGTTCCCGATGGGGACAGGGTAGATGCAGGAAGGATGTTCCCGATGGGGACAGGGTAGATGCAGGAAGGATGTTCCCGATGGGGACAGGGTAGATGCAGGAAGGATGTTCCCGATGGGGACAGGGTAGATGCAGGAAGGATGTTCCCGATGGGGACAGGGTAGATGCAGGAAGGATGTTCCCGATGGGGACAGGGTAGATGCAGGAAGGATGTTCCCGATGGGGACAGGGTAGATGCAGGAAGGATGTTCCCCGATGGGGACAGGGTAGATGCAGGAAGGATGTTCCCGATGGGACAGGGTAGATGCAGGAAGGATGTTCCCGATGGGGACAGGGTAGATGCAGGAAGGATGTTCCCGATGGGGACAGGGTAGATGCAGGAAGGATGTTCCCCGATGGGGACAGGGTAGATGCAGGAAGGATGTTCCCGATGGGGACAGGGTAGATGCAGGAAGGATGTTCCCGATGGGGACAGGGTAGATGCAGGAAGGATGTTCCCGATGGGGACAGGGTAGATGCAGGAAGGATGTTCCCGATGGGGACAGGGTAGATGCAGGAAGGATGTTCCCGATGGGGACAGGGTAGATGCAGGAAGGATGTTCCCGATGGGGACAGGGTAGATGCAGGAAGGATGTTTCCGATGGGGACAGGGTAGATGCAGGAAGGATGTTCCCGATGGGGACAGGGTAGATGCAGGAAGGATGTTCCCGATGGGGACAGGGTAGATGCAGGAAGGATGTTCCCGATGGGGACAAGGTAGATGCAGGAAGGATGTTCCCGATGGTGGGCGTGTCCGGAACCAGGGGTCACAGTCTGAGGATACGGGGTAGACCATTTAGGACAGAGATGAGGAGACATTTCTTCACCCAGAGAGTGGTCAGCCTGTGGAATTCGTTACCACAGGAAGTAGTTCAAGGCCAAAACATTGCTTCCAAGATGGGCTTAGATGTACAACACAGTGGTGCAGTGGTTAACACTGCTGCCTCACAGCGCTGAGGTCCCGGGTTCAATCCAGGCCCTGGGTCATCATCCGTGTGGAGTTTGCAGATTCTCCCCGTGTCTGCGTGGGTCTCACCCCCACAACCCAAAGATGTGAGGAGTAGGTGGATTGGCCACGCTAAATTGCCCCTTAATTTAAAAAATGGCAGTTAGATATAGCACTTAGGCTGAAGGGGTTCAACGGATATGAGGAGAAAGCAGGATTAGGCTATGGAGTTGGTGATCAGCCATTTTTGTGATGAATGAGGGAGCAGGCTCAATGGGGCCGAATGGCCTCCTCCTGCTCCTATTTTCTACTTTCTATGAAATACAGCCTTACCGGCCACTTGGTTCCCTCCCAGAAAAATTCCTGGAGAGATATCACCAACGCTGCCTCCGCAAAATCCTGCAAATCTACCGGCAGGAGAGGCGTACCAAACGCGAGTGTCCTCGCCCAGGCCAATATCCCCAGTATCGAGGCTCTGGTCACACTCGACCAGCGGTGATGGGCGGGTCACATTGTCCACATGCCCGACACAACACTCGGAAGGGCCAGTGTAGATCCCCCACTCAGTTGTTGTTACCCAAACATTTGTGTTCCTGTTTCTCAAGGGGAAAAAAGGAAGAAATTCAAACAGAAGATTTAGCAAAACAGCTTTTAAACAAGACACATGATTCACAAGTTTGCAACTCCTTGAAAAGAGGTCATGACTGCCGGCTGAAGAGCCGTGAACAAAGTGGCCCACCCCAGCGAACCACAGTCAGTCAAACTTGTGACTCCCAGAAAGTAGAGGATTCAATTAAAAAGCCTCAGTTATGTTTCCCGTCAGTCAGTATGAAGGACAACAAAAGGAAAGAAAGAGACAGAAACAAATACTTCAGCAACATTGTACAGACTCGAGGAGGAAGTGGGAATGGTCAGGAACTGCAGGGCAGATAGCTGCTGACTCGCCCCAGTTCATTCCCCCAATGTGTAGACAGTCACCACACAAAGACTATGTTCCAACTGCACAATTGGACTCTTCACAGCATGGAGTTGATAGACACATTGATCTATCTCTCGACTATCCCCAGGAGACACACGTGATGGAGACACATCCAGTCATTTGCAATCCAGCAAAATGTTTGGAAGGTTTAATTATTTTTTTGAAGTGTAAAACGGAATTTAAAATTGTTTGAAGGAGGGGGCGGAGCGGTGGTTAGCACTGCTGCCTCACGAGCAGAGGACCCAGGTTTGACCCCGGCCCCAGGTCACTGTCCGTGTGGAGGCCATTCAGTCCATCGGATTGGTGCCAAATGAGCATTAGGACTTAGTGCCATTCCCTTGCAAGCTGCATATTGAATGAACAATCACATCATCAAATACCCCCTTCAATGCCTCGATTGAACCTGCCCCACCTCACTTCCCGCAAGTGCATTCCAGACCCCAACCATTCCTTGGAAAAACGTTCTTCCTCGCATAACATCTGCTGCTTCTTTTGTAAATCACTAAATCTGGTTTGAGATCCTTTTACCAGCAGGAACTGCTTTTTCCTAAACTTTCAAAGTTTTCTATCACCTGCCAGTTTGGAAATGGTTCCCTGCACACTGAGATCTAGATCATTAATATAATCAGATAAAACAAGGATGCCATTACCACCCCCGGGAACCATTACAAACTTTCCTCCAGGCTTAAACACAGTTACTCTCCCCTTCCCATTATTGACCCAATATTGTATCCATGTCACTGTGTCTCGTATTCCACGTGTGTTGTGTGGAACTATATCCAATACTTAAAGGGTGCAGAATGCAACGTCCGATATATTTCAGTCGGAATATAACTCTGAATAGAGCCAGGGTTCCCCATTCGAAGACTGACTGGAGCCCTCAGTTTCAGTCAAACGTTGCAGAAAGCTACAAATTGAAAAAAGCTGCGGGCAAACTTTAAAAAAAAAAAATTACACATTGCAATCATTTCAACACAAGACTGGAGCTGACTTTGAAAATCATACTGACGGGGAGACAGAGGCGAGTGTTTGCATCATAAGAACCAGGAGTAGGCCATCTGGCCCCTCGAGCCTGCTCCGCCATTCAATGAGATCATGGCTGATCTTTTGTGGACTCAGCTCCACTTTCCGGCCCGAACACCATAACCCTTAATCCCTTTATTCTTCAAAAAACTATCTTTATCTTAAAAACATTTAATGAAGGAGCCTCAACTGCTTCACTGGGCAAGGAATTCCATAGATTCACAACCCTTTGGGTGAAGAAGTTCCTCCTAAACTCAGTCCTAAATCTCCTTCCCCTTATTTTGAGGCTATGTCCCCTAGTTTTGCTTTCACCCACCAGTGGAAACAACCTGCCCGCATCTATCCTATCTATTCCCTTCATAATTTTAAATGTTTCTATAAGATCCCCCCCTCATCCTTCTAAATTCCAACGAGTACAGCCCCAGTCTACTCAACCTCTCCTCATAATCCAACCCCTTCAGCTCTGGGATTAACCTAGTGAATCTCCTCTGCACACCCTCCAGCGTCAGTACGTCCTTTCTCAAGTAAGGAGACCAAAACTGAACACAATACTCCAGGTGTGGCCTCACTAACACCTTATACAATTGCAACATAACCTTCCTAGTCTTGAACTCCATCCCTCTAGCAATGAAGGACAAAATTCCATTTGCCTTCTTAATCACCTGTTGCACCTGCAAACCAACTTTCTGTGACTCATGCACTAGCACACCCAGGTCTCTCTGCACAGCAGCATGCTTTAATATTTTATCGTTTAAATAATAATCCCGTTTGCTGTTATTCCTACCAAAATGGATAACCTCACATTTGTCAACATTGTATTCCATCTGCCAGACCCAAGCCCATTCACTTAACCTATCCAAATCCCTCTGCAGACTTCCGGTATCCTCTGCACTTTTCGCTTTACCACTCATCTTAGTGTCATCTGCAAACTTGGACACATTGCCCTTGATCTCCAACTCCAAATCATCTATGTAAATTGTGAACAACTGTGGGCCCAACACGGATCCGAGGGACACCACTAGCCACTGACTGCCAACCAGAGAAACACCCATTAATCCCCACTCTTTGCTTTCTATTAATTAACCAATCCTCTATCCATGCTACTACTTTACCCTTAATGCCATGCATCTTTATCTTATGCAGCAACCTTTTGTGTGGCACTTTGTCAAAGGCTTTCTGGAAATCCAGATATACCACATCCATTGGCTCCCCGTTATCTACTGCACTGGTAATGTCCTCAAAAAATTCCACTAAATTAGTTAGGCACGAACTGCCCTTTACGAACCCATGCTGCATCTGCCCAATGGGACAATTTCTATCCAGATGCCTCGCTATTTCTTCCTTGATGATCGATTCCAGCATCTTCCCTACTACCGAAGTTAAGCTCACTGGCCTATAATTTCCTGCTTTCTGCCTACCTCCTTTTTTTAAACAGTGGCGTCACGTTTGCTAATTTCCAATCCACCGGGACCACCCCAGAGTCTAGTGAATTTCGGTAAATTATCGCTAGTGCATCAGCAACTTCCCTAGCCATCTCTTTTAGCACTCTGGGATAGCCCACCCACCCCACCCAGACAGATTCCAATGCCTTCCTATCCCAGCTCAAACTGATTAGCAATAGATTCAGTCCTGGGCGGGTTTCAGATGATCAAGAAAACACATCATAATGCTTCTATCCCACTCCCGAGCTTCGCACCCACAAAAACTCCGGTCACAAAAACTTTTAAGGTCAGCATTTGGTGCCCATCCATAATTGCCCCTTGAGAAGATGTTGGTGAGCTGCCTTTCTGAAACACGCAATCAGCATGGTGTAGGTACATCCACAATGCTGTTCTGAAGGGAGTTTGACCCTGCGTCAGTGAAGGAATAACCATTATATTTCCCATCAGGAAGCAGCCTTGGTGAGTTGCTGCGGGGCATCTTGTAGACGGTACACACGGCTGCCGCTGTGCGTCGGTGGGGGAGGGAGTGAATGTTTGTGGAAGGGGAGCAATCAAGCGGGGCTGCTTTGTCCTGGATGGTGTTGAGCTTCTTGAGTGTTGTTGGAGCTGCTCTCATCCAGGCAAGTGGAGAGTCTCCCATCACACTCCTGACTTGTGCCTTGTAGATGGTGGACAGGCTTTGGGGGGGGGGGGGGGGGGGGGGGGTGTCAGGAGGAAAGTCACTCGCCGAATTCCTGTCTGGGCAGATTCTCCCCCTCGGAGAGATTCACCGAATGCCACTCCCCCACATTATTCTGGTAAGCCACCATGTTCTTCACATCAATACCCTCTTGGGAAGCCCTGACTGAGCCTTAACCCTCGCACCTCCTCCACACTCAGTCCCCCCTCTCCCTCCCCCCCCCCCTCGGAGAGAGAGAGAAAGCAGCTCAAACAAATGCTGGACAGGTTTAAAAAACAGAACAGTGACTCGGGGCGAGGACACGGTTAAACTAACTGCCCCCAGGTCAGCACTGGCCCGCCCTCCGCCGGAACAGGGGAACCTCGGCCGGAACAGGGGAACCTCGGCCGGACCCGGTCGCCCTGGGCCGGAGGGGGGGGGGACCTCGGCCGGACCCGGTCGCCCTGGGCCGGAGGGGGGGGGGGGGGACCTCGGCCGGACCCGGTCGCCCTGGGCCGGAGGGGGGGGGGGGACCTCGGCCGGACCCGGTCGCCCTGGGCCGGAGGGGGGGGGGGGGGGGGGACCTCGGCCGGACCCGGTCGCCCTGGGCCGGAGGGGGGGGGGACCTCGGCCGGACCCGGTCGCCCTGGGCCGGAGGGGGGGGGGACCTCGGCCGGACCCGGTCACCCTGGGCCGGAGGGGGGGGGACCTCGGCCGGACCCGGTCACCCTGGGCCGGGGGGGGGGGGAACCTCGGCCGGACCCGGTCGCCCTGGGCCGGAGGGGGGGGGGGAGAACCTCGGCCGGACCCGGTCGCCCTCGGCCGGACCCGGTCGCCCTCGGCCGGACAGGGTGGCCCTCGGCCGGACAGGGTGGCCCTCGGCCGGACAGGGTGGCCCTCGGCCGGACAGGGTGGCCCCTCCCCCGGACCGGGTGGCCCCCCCCCCCCTCCCCCGGACCGGGTGGCCCCCCCCCCCCCCCCCGGACCGGGTGGCCCCCCCCCCCCCCCGGACCGGGTGGCCCCCCCCCCCTCCCCCGGACCGGGTGGCCCCCCCCCCCTCCCCCGGACCGGGTGGCCCCCCCCCCCTCCCCCGGACCGGGTGGCCCTCGGCCGGACAGGGTGGCCCTCGGCCGGACAGGGTGGCCCTCGGCCGGACAGGGTGGCCCTCGGCCGGACAGGGTGGCCCTCGGCCGGACAGGGTGGCCGCCGCCCTCCCCCGGACCGGGTGGCCCTCCCCCGGACCGGGCCGGGACAGGGTGGCCCCCCCCCCCGGACCGGGACAGGGTGGCCCCCCGGACCGAGACAGGGTGGCCCCCCCCCCCGGACCGGGACAGGGTGGCCCCCCCCCCGGACCGGGCCGGCCCTCCCCCCGGACAGGGTGGCCCCCCCCTCCCCCGGACCGGGTGGGCCCTCCCCCGGACCGGGTGGGCCCCCCCCTCACCCGGACCGGGTGGCCCCCCCCCTCCCCCGGACCGGGACAGGGTGGCCCCCCTCCCCCGGACCGGGTGGCCCCCCCCCCTCCCCCGGACCGGGTGGCCCCCCCCCCTCCCCCGGACCGGGTGGCCCCTCCCCCGGACCAGGTGGCCCCCCCCCCTCCCCCGGACCGGGTGGCCCCTCCCCCGGACCGGGTGGCCCCCCCCCTCCCCCGGACCGGGTGGCCCCTCCCCCGGACCGGGTGGCCCCCCCCCCTCACCCGGACCGGGTGGCCCCCCCCCCTCCCCCGGACCGGGTGGCCCCTCCCCCGGACCGGGTGGCCCCCCCCCCCTCCCCCGGACCGGGTGGCCCCTCCCCCTCCCCCGGACCGGGTGGCCCCCCCCCTCCCCCGGACAGGGTGGCCCCCCCCCTCCCCCGGACAGGGTGGCCCCCCCCCTCCCCCTCCCCTCCCCCTCCCCCGGACAGGGTGGCCCCCCCCCTCCCCCTCCCCCGGACCGGGTGCCCCCCCCACCTCCCCCGGACCGGGTGGCCCCCCACCTCCCCCGGACCGGGTGGCCCCCCCCCTCCCCCGGACAGGGTGGCCCCCCCCCTCCCCCTCCCCTCCCCCTCCCCCGGACAGGGTGGCCCCCCCCCCCCCCTCCCCCGGACCGGGTGGCCCCCCCCCTCCCCCGGACCGGGTGGCCCCCCCCCCTCCCCCGGACAGGGTGGCCCCCCCCCTCCCCCGGACAGGGTGGCCCCCCCCCTCCCCCTCCCCCGGACCGGGTGGCCCCCCCCCTCCCCCTCCCCCGGACCGGGTGGCCCCCCTCCCCCTCCCCCGGACCGGGTGACCCCCTCCCCCTCCCCCGGACCGGGTGACCCCCCCCCTCCCCCTCCCCCGGACCGGGTGACCCCCCCCTCCCCCGGAGGCCCTCCCCCTCCCCCTCCCCCGGACCGGGTGGCCCCCCCCCCTCCCCCGGACCGGGTGGCCCCCCCCCCTCCCCCGCACCGGGTGGCCCCCCCCCTCCCCCTCCCCCGGACCGGGTGGCCCCCCCCCTCCCCCTCCCCCGGACCGGGTGGCCCCCCCCCTCCCCCTCCCCCGGACCGGGTGGCCCCCCCCCTCCCCCTCCCCCGGACCGGGTGGCCCCCCCCCTCCCCCTCCCCCTCCCCCTCCCCCTCCCCCGGACCGGGGGGCTGTTTCTCAGCAGCATGGGGAGAGAGTGGAATGGGGATTCCCATTGGCAGCACCGGGAGTTGCAGACGGAGTTGGAATATTAATCCGGTTTGGTGCTCCGCACACCCTTCCGGGTTCCGCTGAAGCTTTCCGCCATTTCCGGGTTCACATTTGCAACATGCTCAGTATTTGGGCTGGGCCTGAATCAACATGCGGTCTGGGGCACGGGCGGATCCCACACTTTGCACTAAATCTCAGACTAAAATATCAAAAACCCAGAATTTCCTGGAAGGGGGGTTCCCCCAAATTGGGGCAGCACTCCACGGGATGAGGAACTGGAACCTTTCCCCCCCCAGAGGGAGGGAGGCTGGAGACCACCCACGGGGGGAGGGGGTGAGCTCCGACAGAGAGAGAGCGAGAAAACTCTGGGGCTGCAGTTTACAGAGTTGGGGTAGAGTTTGCAGAGTTGGGGCTGGAGTTTACAGAGTTGGGGCTGCAGTTTACAGAGTTGGGGTAGAGTTTGCAGAGTTGGGGCTGGAGTTTACAGAGTTGGGGCTGCAGTTTACAGAGTTGGGGCTGGAGTTTACAGAGTTGGGGCTGGAGTTTACAGAGTTGGGGCTGGAGTTTGCAGAGTTGGGGCTGGAGTTTGCAGAGTTGGGGCTGCAGTTTACAGAGTTGGGGTAGAGTTTGCAGAGTTGGGGCTGGAGTTTACAGAGTTGGGGCTGGAGTTTACAGAGTTGGGGCAGGAGTTTGCAGAGTTGGGGCTGCAGTTTACAGAGTTGGGGCTGCAGTTTACAGAGTTGGGGTTGGAGTTTACAGAGTTGGGGCTGCAGTTTACAGAGTTGGGGCTGCAGTTTACAGAGTTGGGGCTGCAGTTTACAGAGTTGGGGCTGCAGTTTACAGAGTTGGGGCTGGAGTTTACAGAGTTGGGGCTGGAGTTTACAGAGTTGGGGCTGGAGTTTACAGAGTTGGGGCTGGAGTTTGCAGAGTTGGGGCTGGAGTTTACAGAGTTGGGGCTGGAGTTTACAGAGTTGGGGCTGCAGTTTACAGAGTTGGGGCTGGAGTTTACAGAGTTGGGGCTGCAGTTTACAGAGTTGGGGCTGCAGTTTACAGAGTTGGGGCTGGAGTTTACAGAGTTGGGGCTGCAGTTTACACAGGTTTCTCTGGGACTTACTGGAATGTTCTTGAAGTTCCCTTGCGGATGAGCGGCCCAACAATCGCCCGCTTTGCCGAAAATTGCAGCGTCGCCAACACCTTGTATCATCAGCTGTGGAATATATTCGTCCCAACCCATCCTGAGTAAGAGAGAGAGTCCTGTGCAGAGCAGAGACACACAGGCAGAGGCGGCACACAGAGTGACTCCTGGGCCAGGATGCTGAGCAATTTCAACAAGGAAGAGGCTTGAAATCTGGGCGGGTCTTCAGCACTCAGCCTGATATCAATCCACCCTCCCACACCCTTCCCCCCCCAGAGCCTCCCCCCTAGATCAACCCCCAGTCTCCCACTCCCAGCAAACAGCTTACGATCAGCTCCCTGAACTTGGCCGGGTCCCAGCCCCTCTCCCAGCCCCTGGACCCTGTTAATCCCCCTCCCCAACCCTGGCACTATCTTCCCGCAGCGGAGCCACAACCTCTGCTGGGGCAAAGTTTTTGTGCAACTTCCTCCCCAAACCCCCAATAAAGTTCCTTCTTTACCTTAAAAGGCAACAGAGGTCTCGGCAGGGAAACCCCTCCCCGCGGTTCATTCCTCAAAAAACAACAACTGGACAAATTATAAAACAACCAAAAAGAACAAAATTGTTTTTTTAAGAAAAGGCTGCTGCACTTCTTTAGCTGGAGATGAAATCTTCCAAATTTAAAGTCAAAGTTTTCTTGCAAATCCTGGTAGAAATGGAATAGGTTCATTTCGAGATTTTGGTTCAATAGTGATTCCTGCTGTTAGTAGACTCCTAAACGACCCTCTTATGGACTGACCTGATCCCTTCACACATTTTCTCATGAGTAGTACAGTCCTGTATGCTCCACCCGATGCCTGTGTCTATGTATTAACATTGTGTATTTTATTTTTGCCGTATGTATTTTCTTTTCATGTACGGAATGATCTGTCTGAGCTGTAAGCAGAACAATACTTTTCACTGTACCCTGGGACACATGACATTAAACAAATCCAATTCAATCCAATCCAATAAAAGATATCAACCTTTTACAGACAAATGGAGCCGTAAGGGTAGATATGCTTAAAGAGCCAGAGGGAATACACCAGATAGACAGACACACAGCACAGTAATTCTCCAGATTCAGGCAAGTAAGTTCAGAACTTATGGCAATGTTCCGACAAGATGTGCTTCACATAATTCATTGCGTCAAAGTTCAGTGTGCTGTAATAAGCAAAGCTGGATCATGAACTGAATACTTCACATCTGTCTTTACCAAGGAAGATGTTACCCAGAGCTGAGTGAAAGGGGTGTTAATTAACAAAGAAAAGTACAGCACAGGAACAGGCCCTTCGGCCCTCCAAGCCCGTGCCGACCATGCTGCCCGCCTAAACTAAAATCATCCACACTTCCAGGGTCCATATCCCTCTATTCCCATCCTATTCATGTATTTGTCAAGATGCCCCTTAAACGTCACTATCGTCCCTGCTTCCACCACCTCCTCCGGCAGTTTCAGGCACCCACTACCCTCGTACATCTCCTCTAAACCTCGTCCCTCACACCTTAAACCTACGTCCCCTAGTAATTGACCCCTCTACCCTAGGGAAAAGCCTCTGACTATCCACTCTGTCTATGCCCCTCATCATTTTGTAGACCTCTATCAGGTCGCCCCTCAACCTCCGTCGTTCCAGTGAGAACAAACCGAGTTTATTCAACCGCTCCTCATAGCTAATGCCCTCCATACCAGGCAACACCCTGGCAAATCTCTTCTGCACCCTCTCTAAAGCCTCCAGATCCTTCTGGTAGTGTGGCAACCAGAATTGAACACTATACTCCCAAGTGTGGCCTAACTAAGGTTCTATACAGCTGTAACATGACTTGCCAATTTTTATACTCAATGCCCCGGCCAATGAAGGCAAGCCTGCCGTATGCCTTCTTGACTACCTTCTCCAACTGTGTTGCCCCTTTCAGTGACCTGTGGACCTGTACACCTAGATCTCTCTGACTGTCAATACGCTTGAGGGTTCTACCATTCACTGTATATTCCCGACCTGCGTTAGGCCTTCCAAAATGCATTATCTCACTTTTAGAACATAGATCATAGAACAGTACAGCACAGAACAGGCCCTTCGGCCCTCGATGTTGTGCTGAGCAATGATCACCCTAATTAAACCCACGTAACCCATATACCCATAACCCAACAATCCCCCCATTAACCTTACACTACGGGCAATTTATCATGGCCAATCCACCTAACCCGCACATCTTTGGACCGGAGCACCCGGAGGAAACCCACGCACACACGGGGAGAACGTGCAGACTCCACACAGACAGTGACCCAGCCGGGAATCGAACCTGGGACCCTGGAGCTGTGAAGCATTGATGCTAACCACCATGCTACCGTGAGGCCCCTACGGATCTTGACTGGATTAAACTCCATCTGCCATCTCTCCGCCCAAGTCTCCAAACGATCTAAATCCTGCTGTCTCCTCGGACAGTCCTCATCGCTATCCGCAATTCCACCTACCTTTGTGTCGTCTGCAAACTTACTAATCAGACCAGTTACATTTTCCTCCAAATCATTTAGATATACTACGAACAGCAAAGGTCCCAGCACTGAACCCTGCGGAACACCACTAGTCACAGCCCTCCAATCAGAAAAGCACCCTTCCATTGCTACTCTCTGCCTTCTATGACCTAGCCAGTTCTGTATCCATCTTGTCAGCTCACCCCTGATCCCGTGTGACTTCACCTTTTGTACCAGTCTGTCATGATGGACCTTGTCAAAGGCCTTACTGAAGTCCATATAGACAACATCCACTGCCCTACCTGCATCAATCATCTCTGTGACCTCCTCGAAAAACTCTATCAAGTTAGTGAGTCACGACCTCCCCTTCACAAAACCATGCTGCCTCTCACTAATACGTCCATTTGTTTCCAAATGGGTGTAGATCCTGTCTCGTAGAATTCTCTCCAGTAATTCCCCTACCACTGACGTAAGGCTCACCGGCCTGTAGTTCCCTGGATTATCCTTGCTACCCTTCTTAAACAAAGGAACAACATTGGCTATTCTCCAGTCCTCCGGGACATCACCTGAAAGCAGTGAGAATCCAAAGAATTCTGTCAAGGCCTCAGCAATTTCCTCTCTAACCTCCTTCAGTGTTCTGGAGTAGATCCCATCAGACCCTGGGGACTTATCCACCTTAATATTTTTCAAGACGTCCAACACCTCGTCTTTTTGGATCTCAATGTGACCCAGGCTATCTACACACCCTTCTCCAGACTCAACATCACCAATTCCTTCTCTTTGGTGAATATTGATGCAAAGTATTCATTTAGTACCTTGCCCAATTCCTCTGGCTCCACACATAGATTCCCTCGCCTGTCCTTCAGTGGGCCAACCCTTTCCCTGGCTACCCTCTTGCTTTTTCTGTACGTGTAAAAAGCCTTGGGATTTTCCTTAACCCTATTTGCCAATGACGTTTCGTGACCCCTTTTAGCCCTCTTGACACCTTGCTTAAGTTCCTTCCTACTTTCCTTATATTCCACACAGGCTTTGTCTGTTCCCAGCCTTCCAGCCCTGACAAATGCCTCCTTTTTCTTTTTGACGGGGCCGACAACATCTCTCGTTATCCAAGGTTCCCGAAATTTGCCTTATTAATCCTTTTTCCGCACAGGAACATGCCGGTCCTGAATTCCTTTCAACTGACATTTGAAAGCCTCCCACATGTCAGATGTTGATTTACCCTCAAACATCCGCCCCCAATCTAGATTCTTCAGTTCCTGCCTAATATTGTTATAATTAGCCTTCCCCCAATTTAGCACATTCACCCGAGGCCCACTCTTATCCTTGTCCACCAGCACTTTAAAACTTACTGAATTATGGTCACTGTTCCCGAAATGCTCCCCTACTGAAACTTCCACCACCTGGCCCGGCTCATTCCCCAATACCAGGTCCAGTACAGCCCCTTCCCTAGTTGGACTATCTACATATTGTTTTAAGAAGCCCTCCTGGATGCTCCTTACAAACTCTGCCCCATCCAAGCCCCTAGCACTAAGTGAGTCCCAGTCAATATTGGGGAAGTTGAAGTCTCCCATCACAACAACCCTGTTGCTTTTACTCTTTTCCAAAATCTGGCTACCTATCTGCTCCTCTATCTCCCGCTGGCTGTTGGGTGGCCTGTGGCTGGCACGTGGCACAGGGAGTCATTCCGAGATTACAACCCTAGAGGTCCTGTCTTTTAACTTTCTGCCAAGCTCCCTGAACTCCTGCTGCAGGACCTCATGCCCCTTCCTGCCTATGTCGTTAGTACCAATATGTACAACAACCTCTGCCTGTTTGCCCACCCCCTTCAGGATGTCCGCTACCCGTTCAGAGATATCCTGGACCCTGGCACCAGGGAGGCAACATACCATCCTGGAGTCTCATTCACGTCCACAGAAGTGCCTATCTGTGCCCCTGACTATAGAGTCCCCGATGACTATTGCTCTTATGTGCTTTAATCCTCCCTGCTGAACATCAGAGCCAGCCGTGGTGCCACTGCTCTGGCTGCTGCTGTTTTCCCCAATAGGCTATCCCCCCGACAATATCCAAAGGGGTATACCTGTTCGAGAGGGGGACAACCACAGGGGATTCCTGCACTGACTGCCTGCCCCTTCTGGTAGTCACCCATCTCTCTGCCTGCACCTTGGGTGTGGCCACATCTCTATAAACTCCTATCTATGACACTTTCCGCCACCTGCATGCTGCTAAGTGCATCCAATTACTGCTCCAACCGAACCATGCGGTCTGTGAGGGGCTGCCATTGGTTACACTTGCTGCAGATGTCGTCGACTGGAATGCTGGGAGCGTCACAGATCTGCCACATCTCACAGTCAGAGCACTGCACCCCGCTGAGTGATATTTAAGCACTCATTAATTTAAAATAAACACTTGAATTATTGTTAGATTGAGTTACAATTACCTATATGGCCCTGACGCTCGATGATTTTTACTGTAAAATTAAATGCTAACTACCAATCTCTGCCCTCAGGTTTAGTTACTCCACTATCTAGATTTTTTTTTGCAATATTTAAACATTTTTTTAACAGATTCCCAACCTGCCAATCAAGTCACGGCTTTATTGTGATGTCACTTACAGTTTCCCCTTCTCCCCCGCCCCCCTCCACCACCACACACACAATTTGCAACGGTAATAAAAATCATTTACCGTCCCAGGATGCTCTCTGGTTCTCTCCCTGCAGATTAAGAGTTACAGACCAGAAGAAAGAGAACAAAACAATAGGGAAAAAGCACCTTCTCCCACTCTGCCCCGAATTACCTCACTGCACCGAATTACCAAGTTCCAATTTCCACTCTCGATGTGTCTCACTCACTCAGGCTGTGTCTCCTTCACCTGCGCAAAGCTTACTGAGTGCGCGTTCTGTCTGTCTTTTATACAGAACTCAGCTAACCAGGGTGACTCACACTACTTGAGCTTCAAACAGAAGAATTCAATGTACACACTTGTGCCACAAAGGAGGCTTCAGGTGACTGACAGATAACTGCCTCTCAGCAATTAGGGTGGGGACAGCTTCAGCCAATCAGACACTAAGCTACACACTGCACTTTTAACTGAGAAACAGCAAAATTAGATTTACCACTTACCTTTCCTGATTACCTCACTGCACCAGGGCAGTAGAAGGGTTTAAAATTGATAGGGAGGTTCTAGTGGCTCGGCTATCTAAACTTAAAGCTGATAAGGCACCAGGACCAGATGAGGTGCACCCAAGGATACTGAGGGAAATTGCAGAGTTTCCGTCTGTACGGTGTGTGATATCGACCTGTTTTTTTTTTTGTAACCATGATGTGGAGATGCCGGCGTTGGACTGGGGTGAGCACAGTAAGAAGTCTTACAACACCAGGTTAAAGTCCAACAGGTTTGTTTCAAACACAAGCTTTCAGAGCATTCACCTGAGCAAGGAGCAGCGCTCCGAAAGCTAGTGATTTGAAACAAACCTGTTGGACTTCAACCTAGTAGAACATAGAACATAGAACACTACAGCGCAGTACGGGCCCTTTGGCCCTCGATGTTGCGCCGACCTGTGAAACCATCTGAAGCCTATCTGACCTCCACTATTCCATTTTCATCCATATGTCTATCCAGTGACCACTTAAATGCCCTTAAAGTTGGCGAGTCTACTACTGTTGCAGGCAGGGCGTTCCACACCCCTACTACTCTCTGAGTAAAGAAACTGCCTCTGACATCTGTCCGATATCTATCACCCCTCAATTTAAAGCTATGTCCCCTCGTGTTGGTCATCACCATCCGAGGAAAAAGACTCTCACTGTCCACCCTATCTAACCCTCTGACTATCTATATGTCTCTATTAAGTCACCTCTCAGCCTTCTCCTCTCTAACGAAAACAACCTCAAGTCCCTGAGCCTTTTCTCGTAAGACCTTCCCTCCATACTAGGCAACATCCTAGTAAATCTCCTCTGAACCTTTTCCAAAGCTTAGAACATAGAAAATTACAGCGCAGTACGGGCCCTTCGGCCCTCGATGTTGCGCCGACCTGTGAAACCATCTGAAGCCTATCTGACCTCCACTATTCCATTTTCATCCATATGACTATCCAGTGACCACTTAAATGCCCTTAAAGTTGGTGAGTCTACTACTGTTGCAGGCAGGGCGTTCCACACCCCTACTACTCTATGAGTAAAGAAACTGCCTCTGACGTCTGTCCTATTTCTACCACCCCTCAATTTAAGGCTATGTCCCCTTGTGCTAGCAACCTCCATCCACGGGAGAAGGCTCTCACTGTCCACCCTATCTAACCCTCTGATCATTTTGTATGCCTCTATTAAGTCACCTCTTAACCTTCTTCTCTGTAACGAAAACAACCTCAAGTCCATCAGCCTTTCCTCATAAGATTTTCCCTCCATACCAGGCAACATCCTGGTAAATCTCCTCTGCACCCGTTCCAAAGCTTCCACGTCCTTCCTATAATGAGGCGACCAGAACTGTACGCAATACTCCAAATGCGGCCGTACCAGAGTTTTGTACAGCTGCAACATGACCTCATGGCTCCGGAACTCAATCCCTCTACCAATAAAGGCCAACACACCATAGGCCTTCTTCACAACCCTATCAACCTGGGTGGCAACTTTCAGGGATCTATGTACATGGACCTCTGCTCATCCACACTGCTAACAATTTTACCATTAGCCAAATATTCCGCATTCCTGTTATTCTTTCCAAAGAGAATCACCTCACACTTCTCTACATTAAACTCCATTTGCCACCTCTCAGCCCAGCTCTGCAGCTTATCTGTAACCTGCAACATCCTTCCACACTGTCTACAACTCCACCGACTTTAGTGTCGTCTGCAAATTTACTCACCCAACCTTCTGTGTCCTCCTCTAGGTCATTTATAAAAATGACAAACAGCAACGGCCCCAGAACAGATCCTTGTGGTACGCCACTCGTAACTGAACTCCATTCTGAACATTTGCCATCAACCACCACCCTCTGTCTTCTTTCAACTAGCCAATTTCTGATCTACATCTCTAAATCACCCTCAATCCCCAGCCTCCGTATTTTCTGCAATAACCGACCGTGGGGAACCTTATCAAACGCTTTACTGAAATCCATATACATCACATCAACTGCTCTACCCTCATCTACCTGTTCAGTCACCTTCTCAAAGAACTCGATAAGGTTTGTGAGGCATGACCTACCCTTCACAAAACCATGCTGACTGTCCCTAATCATATTATTCCTATCTAGATGATTATAAATCGTATCTCTTATAATCCTCTCCAAGACTTTACCCACAACAGACGTGAGGCTCACCGGCCTATAGTTACCAGGGTTATCTCTACTCCCCTTCTTGAACAAAGGGACCACATTTGCTATCCTCCAGTCCTCTGGCACTATTCCTGTAGCCAATGATGACATAAAAATCAAAGCCAAAGGCTCAGCAATCTCTTCCCTGGCTTCCCAGAGAATCCTAGGATAAATCCCTTCAGGCCCCGGGGACTTATCTATTTTCACCTTGTCCAGAATTGCCAACACTTCTTCCCTACGCACCTCAATGCCATCTATTCTAATAGCCTGGGTCTCAGCATTCTCCTCCACAACATTATCTTTTTCCTGAGTGAATACTGACGAAAAGTATTCATTTAGTATCTCGCTTATCTCCTCAGCCTCCACACACAACTTCCCACCACTGTCCTTGACTGTTGTAAGACTTCTTACTGTTTTTTGTAGACATAGTATAGAACCCCTACATTGCAGAAGAAGCCCATTCGGCCCATCGAGTTCGCACTCACCCTCTGAAAGAGCACCCCACCCAGGCCCAATCCCCCTCCAATCCCTGTCACCCCACCCAGGCCCAATCCCCCTCCTAACCCTGTCACCCCACCCAGGCCCAATCCCCCTCCTAACCCTGTCACCCCACCCAGGCCCAATCCCCCTCCTAACCCTGTCACCCCACCCAGGCCCAATCCCCCTCCTAACCCTGTCACCCCACCCAGGCCCAATCCCCCTCCTAACCCTGTCACCCCACCTAACCTACACATCATTGGACTGGATTTGGATTGGATTGGATTTGGATTGGATTGGATTTGGATTGGATTGGATTTGGATTGGATTGGATTGGATTTGGATTGGTTTATTGTCGCATGTACCGAGGTACAGTGAAAAGTATTTTTCTGCGAGCAGCTCAGACAGATCATTTAGTATATGAAAAGAAAAGAAAATATATAATAGGGAAACACAAGTACACAATGTAAATACATAGACACATGCATCGGATGAAGCATACAAGGTGTAGTGTTAATGAGGTCAGTCCATAAGAGGGTTGTTTAGGAGTCTGGTGACAGTGGGGAAGAAGCTGTTTTCGAGTCTGTTCGTGCGAGTTCTCAGACTTCTGTATCTCCTGCCTGATGGAAGAAGTTGGAAGAGTGAGTAAGCCGGGCGGGAGGGGGTCTTTGATTATGCTGCCCGCTTTCCCCCGGCAGCGGGAGGTGTAGATGGAGTCAATGGATGGGAGGCAGGTTCGTGTGATGGACTGGGCAGTGTTCACGACTCTCTGAAGTTCCTCGCGGTCCTGGGCCGAGCAGTTGCCATGCCAGGCTGTGATGCAGCCTGAGAGGATGCTCTCTATAGTGCATCTGTAAAAGTTGGTAAGGGTTAATGTGGACATGCCGAATTTCCTTAGTTTCCTGATGGTGTATGAGGTATGGTTCTGGCTTTGAGACATTTTAACGAACCATTTGACTTTTGAGTCAGTCTTCAACTCCTGTCTTTGAGCCCAGTGAGTTTTTAAACACCTTTTTACGCTTTTCGAAAGTTGCTGTGGGCCATTCTTTAAATTGTCCAGTTGCTTTACCACTCCCCAGTTGAGTTTGATTTTTCCCAACCGTGCTCTGCCGAATAAAGCAGGGACACGCCCCAGGACAACGTGGAGACGTAACACTGCTGATAGCCATTGATTTCCACTTTGACTATGATGCATCCTTTTAGTGGGGCGACCTCTTGTGTACATTCGCAGAATAACATTTGTTGGTTTCAATGGCAGACACTTGAACCTCTGGTTACAGATTGTTTCCAGTATCAATGAGATATAAGAGCAGCGTTGGAAATAAGAGGAGGACTAGACCCCTCGAAGCTGCTACGCCGTTCAATAGGATCCTGGCTGATCCGTATTCCATAATCACTTCCATTTTGACTTGGTTCCCATCGGGGTTTGGGAAAACCCAGAAATGTCGTTGATTGTCCCACACCGACAGGACACCTGGTTTCAGCTATTCACGTTGTTCGGATACATCGTCGCTTGGCGGGATCTTGAACTTTGCCTGTCAACTCGTAGAATCAATCAACAGACTTCGATGTTTTGCTTTTCTTGCTCCTCTCCAGGTGTTGGTGAGGTTTGCCGTGTCCAGCATTCTATGACAATGTGGCTCTTTTTGCCTCAGTTGGTGCACTCTTTTCTCTACTCCGCCCGCCGAATGCCCAACTTGCCCAAATCAAGGGCCTGGCTGTATTCCACTTGTTTGCGGCGGTCTCCACCTTGTGGATCTTCACTCCAGCTCCTCTCTGTGAAGACTCTTTTTCCATCAGCTCCACTACAGTGGCCATCTCTGCTGCTGATTTGGTAATGGGACAGACTTTGGAATCCCTGTTGCTGAAGCCTGTTTCACTTCTCCATCCGCGCTGTCCCTGCAGCTTCTGCCCATTCCTACTGGTGAGCGGGTTTCAATTTAAACCTTTGCTCCGAATGGCGCACGGTCGTGCCTCGTTTTATTTTTTCAAAAACCTCACCTCCATCGGTTGATTTTCCCTCGATCCGGCCTTTGAATCCAGTCCCGGGAATCTGCTCACTCACACTCATCGCCCGTTTCCACCTCTCCTCTCAACATTTTTAGTGCCTCAATCCTCATCGCCAGTTCTTTTCTTTTGTTATATTCTCCAATCGCCGCAAAGACGAAAGGATCGAGGTGCCACGGACTTTGGCTTCTCCAGAACTCGGTGCAAAGTTTATTCAGAAGACGTTGCTTACACAGAACTGAGATGGAGAATTAAAGCCCAACGACAGCACAGATCACGTGACATTCACCCAGCAGGGATGTGCTACTTAAATACATAACAAGGGGTGGACCCTGAGGGCAGAATTTGCACAAAACTATGCAGAGTGGCACGGCGGCCACAATGCCACTCCGTGGAACACCCATAGCAACACTCCGTTATTGAACGCTCTTTGATTTGATCGATTGATATTTATTGTCACATGTACCGAAGTACAGTGAAAAGTATTTTTCTGCGGCCAAGGGAACAGGACGTATATAGTAGACAAAAGAATAATCAACAGAGAACATTGACAAGTGGTACATCGACAAACAGTGATTGGTTACTACAGTGCGGAACACGAGCCAAACAAAGCAAATACATGAGCAAGAGCAGCATAGGGCGTCATGAATAGCGTTCTTACAGGGAACAGATCAGTCCGAGGGGGAGTCGTTGAGGAGTCTGGTAGCTGTGGGGAAGAAGCTGTTCCTATGTCTGGATGTGTGGGTTTTCAGACTTCTGTACCTTCTGCCCGATGGAAGGGTCTGGAAGAATGCAATGCCTGGGTGGGAGGGGTCTCTGATAATGCTGTCTGCCTTCCTGAGGCAGCGGGAGGTATAGACAGAATCAATGGGAGGGTGGCAAGCTTGTGTGATGCGTTGGGCTGAGTTCACCACATTCTGCAGTTTCTTGCGGTCCTGGGCCGAGCAGTTGCCATACCAGGCTGTGATGCAGCTGGATAGGATGCTCTCTATGGCACATCTGTACACGTTTGTGAGAGTCGATGCAGACATGCTGAATTTCTTTAGCTTCCGCAGGAAGTAGAGACGTTGTTGGGCTTTCTTGGCTGTTGTATCAACGTGAGTGGACCAGGACAGACTGTTGGTGATGGTGACCACCAGGAAATTAAAGCTACTGACCATCTCCACTTCGGACCTATTGATGCAGATGGGTGAGGGGTGCAATGCTGCGTTTCCTGAAGTCAATGATCAGTTTCTAGGTCCTTCCAGCATTTAGAGAGAGATTATTTTCGGTGCACCATGCAACCAAGTGATCTATTTCCCTTCCATAATCTCGCCGTTGTTTGAGATTCTATGACAACCCACCACAGTTGTAACATTCGCAAACTTATAGATCAAATCGGAGTTAAATCTTGCCACACAGTTGTGTGTGTATAGGGCTATCATAGACCATTTTTTGGTCTGTCAGGGAATTAAAGGATATGGAGAGTGGGCGGGAAAATGGCGCTGAACCCCAATATCAACCATGATAGTACTGAATGATTGAAAAAGCTTGATGGGCCAAATAGTCTACTCCTTCTTCACTTGTTCCTGTGACTTGCATTTCTATTCCTTTACTGGAGGATAAAACATCTCCCAGGTGCGTCAGAACATAACCAACGTTTCTGCTAATCCCAGAATTTATTCCATGGGTGGACTACCAAATTTCAATCAGACTCATTTTGAGGGGTTGCAATTCATCATCGGAGACGGCGGAAACTTCTTTGATGCTTTTGAGAGATGTGGTCATCTTTGGCAGAGTGCAGGGCAGCACGGTAGCATTGTGGATAACACAATCGCTTCACAGCGCCAGGGTCCCAGGTTCGATTCCGGCTTGGGTCACTGTCTGTGCGGAGTCTGCACATCCTACCCGTGTGTGTGTGGGCTTCCTCCGGGTGCTCCGGTTTCCTCCCACAGTCCAAACACGTGCAGGTTAGGTGGATTGGCCAAGATAAATTGGCCCTTCGTGTCCAAAAGGTTAGGTCGGGTTACTGGGATAAGTGGAAGTGTGGGCTTGGGTAAGGTGCTGTTTCCAAGGGCCGGTGCAGATTCGCTGAATGGCCTCCTTCTGCACTGTAAATTCTAGGATTGTATGGAGAATAGGCAATGTTGTTCCCTTGTTTAAGAAAGGAAGCAGGGTTAATCCAGCAAGTTACAGGCCGATGAGTCTGACATCAGTGATGGGGAAGCTTTTGGAAATGATGCTGAGGGACAGGATATTCACATTTGGAGGAAAATGGACTAGTTAGTGACAGGCAGCATAGTTTTGTACGGGGAAGGTCATGTCTCACCAACTTGATTGAGTTTTTTGAAGAGGTGATCAAGAAAATTGATGAGGGAAGGGCTGTGGATGTGCAGGTTAGGGTGGATTGGCCATGATAAATTGCCCTTAGTGTCCAAAATTGCCCTTAGCGTTGGGTGGGGTTACTGGGTTATGGGGATAGGGTGGAGGTGTTAACCTTGGGTAGGGTGCTCTTTCCAGGAGCCGGTGCAGACTCGATGGGCCGAATGGCCTCCTTCTGCACTGTAACGTCTGTGATCTATGACCCGGGTTCAAATCCCGGCCCTGGGTCACTGTCCGTGTGGAGTTTGCACATTTTCCCCGTGTCTGCGTGGGTTTCACCCCCACAACCCAAAGATGTGACGGGTAGGTGGATTGATCACGCTAAATTGCCCCTTAATTGGAAAAAAAAAATTGGTTACTCTACATTTATAAAATAAATTATTGGCAGAGTGTGATACCCATTCCCATAAACCATTTTGGACGCAGCTCAGAGTCGCCCACATGGCAGGGGTTCTGGAGTCACATGTGGGCCAGACCGGCTAACAACAAGATTCCTTCCCACGCTCACTCCCTTCCCCTCTCCCACAATCACTCACCATCCCTCCATCACACCTATTCCCCCTCCCACCCTCACCCCCTCTCCCACAATCACTCACCATCCCTCCATCACACCCATTCCCCCTCCCACCCTCACCCCCTCCCACAATCACTCACCATCCCTCCATCACACCCATTCCCCCTCCCACCCTCACCCCCTCTCCCACAATCACTCACCATCCCTCCATCACACCCATTCCCCCTCCCACCCTCACCCCCTCCCACAATCACTCACCATCCCTCCATCACACCCATTCCCCCTCCCACCCTCATCCCCTCTCCCACAATCACTCACCATCCCTCCATCACACCCATTCCCCCTCCCACCCTCACCCCCTCTCCCACAATCACTCACCATCCCTCCATCACACCCATTCCTCCTCCCACCCTCACCCCCCTCCCACAATCACTCACCATCCCTCCATCACACCCATTCCCCCTCCCACCCTCACCCCCTCTCCCACAATCACTCACCATCCCTCCATCACACCCATTCCCCCTCCCACCCTCACCCCCTCTCCCACAATCACTCACCATCCCTCCATCACATCCATTCCCCCTCCCACCCTCATCCCCTCTCCCACAATCACTCACCATCCCTCCATCACACCCAGTCCCCCTCCCACCCTCACCCCCATCCCACAATCACTCACCATCCCTCCATCACACCCATTCCCCCTCCATCACACCTATTCCCCCTCCCACCCTCACCCCCTCTCCCACAATCACTCACCATCCCTCCATCACACCCATTCCCCCTCCCACCCTCACCCCCTCCCACAATCACTCACCATCCCTCCATCACACCCATTCCCCCTCCCACCCTCATCCCCTCTCCCACAATCACTCACCATCCGTCCATCACACCCATTCCCCCTCCCACCCTCATCCCCTCTCCCACAATCACTCACCATCCCTCCATCACACCCATTCCCCCTCCCACCCTCATCCCCTCCCACAATCACTCACCATCCCTCCATCACACCCATTCCCCCTCCCACCCTCACCCCCATCCCACAATCACTCACCATCCCTCCATCACACCCATTCCCCCTCCATCACACCCATTCCCCCTCCCACCCTCGCCCCCCACTCCCACAATCACTCACCATCCCTCCATCACACCCATTCCCCCTCCCACCCTCGCCCCCCACTCCCACAATCACTCACCATCCCTCCATCACACCCATTCCCCCTCCCACCCTCACCCCCATCCCACAATCACTCACCATCCCTCCATCACACCCATTCCCCCTCCATCACACCCATTCCCCCTCCCACCCTCACCCCCTCCCACAATCACTCACCATCCCTCCATCACACCCATTCCCCCTCCCACCCTCATCCCCTCCCACAATCACTCACCATCCCTCCATTACACCCATTCCCCCTCCCACCCTCACCCCCCTCCCACAATCACTCACCATCCCTCCATCACACCCATTCCCCCTCCCACCCTCACCCCCTCTCCCACAATCACTCACCATCCCTCCATCACACCCATTCCCCCTCCCACCCTCACCCCCCTCCCACAATCACTCACCATCCCTCCATCACACCCATTCCCCCTCCCACCCTCACCCCCTCCCACAATCACTCACCATCCCTCCATCACACCCATTCCCCCTCCCACCCTCACCCCCTCCCACAATCACTCACTATCCCTCCATCACACCCATTCCCCCTCCCACCCTCACCCCCTCTCCCACAATCACTCACCATCCCTCCATCACACCCATTCCCCCTCCATCACACCCATTCCCCCTCCCACCCTCACCCCCTCCCACAATCACTCACCATCCCTCCATCACACCCATTCCCCCTCCCACCCTCACCCCCTCTCCCACAATCACTCACCATCCGTCCATCACACCCATTCCCCCTCCCACCCTCATCCCCTCTCCCACAATCACTCACCATCCCTCCATCACACCCATTCCCCCTCCCACCCTCACCCCCTCTCCCACAATCACTCACCATCCCTCCATCACACCCATTCCCCCTCCCACCCTCACCCCCTCTCCCACAATCACTCACCATCCCTCCATCACACCCATTCCCCCTCCCACCCTCACCCCCTCTCCCACAATCACTCACCATCCCTCCATCACACCCATTCCCCCTCCCACCCTCACCCCCCTCCCACAATCACTCACCATCCCTCCATCACATCCATTCCTCCTCCCACCCTCACCCCCCTCCCACAATCACTCACCATCCCTCCATCACACCCATTCCCCCTCCATCACACCCATTCCCCCTCCCACCCTCACCCCCTCCCACAATCACTCACCATCCCTCCATCACACCCATTCCCCCTCCATCACACCCATTCCCCCTCCCACCCTCACCCCCTCCCACAATCACTCACCATCCCTCCATCACACCCATTCCCCCTCCATCACACCCATTCCCCCTCCCACCCTCACCCCCTCCCACAATCACTCACCATCCCTCCATCACACCCATTCCCCCTCCATCACACCCATTCCCCCTCCCACCCTCACCCCCTCCCACAATCACTCACCATCCCTCCATCACACCCATTCCCCCTCCCACCCTCACCCCCTCCCACAATCACTCACCATCCCTCCATCACACCCATTCCCCCTCCCACCCTCACCCCCTCTCCCACAATCACTCACCATCCCTCCATCACACCCATTCCCCCTCCCACTCTCACCCCCTCCCACAATCACTCACCATCCCTCCATCACACAAATTCCCCCTCCCACCCTCACCCCCTCCCACAATCATTCACCATCCCTCCATCACACCCATTCCCCCTCCCACCCTCACCCCCTCTCCCACAATCACTCACCATCCCTCCATCACACCCATTCCCCCTCCCACTCTCACCCCCTCTCCCACAATCACTCACCATCCCCCCATCACACCCAGTCCCCCTCCCACCCTCACCCCCTCCCACAATCACTCACCATCCCTCCATCACACCCATTCCCCCTCCCACCCTCACCCCCCTCCCACAATCACCCATTCCCCCTCCCACCCTCACCCCCCTCCCACAATCACCCATTCCCCCTCCCACCCTCACCCTCTCCCACTGGCAGCAGCACTTCAGTCTCTCAAACGGAGAATCCAGCCCCCTCTCTTTTGTGGCCTTGTGCTGTCTGCAACACGCTGCTGTGCAGAGGGACCTGGGTGTCCGAGTGCATGAGTCACAAAAAGTTGGTTTACAGGTGCAACCGGTGATTAAGAAGGAGTTTTGTCCTTCATTGCTAGAGGGATGGAGTTTAAGACTAGGGAGGTTATGTTGCAATTGTATAAGGTGTTAGTGAGGCCACACCTGGAGTATTGTGTTCAGTTTTGGTCTCCTTACCTGAGAAAGGACGTACTGGCGCTGGAGGGTGTGCAGAGGAGAGTCACTAGGTTAATCCCAGACCTGAAGGGGTTGGATTATGAGGAGAGGTTGAGTAGACTAGAACTGTACTCGTTGGAATTTAGAAGGATGCAGGGGGGGGGAGGGGGGACTTATAGAAACATATAAAATTACAGGTGCAAAAATGTGAACGGAGTTTTGTCCTTCATTGCTAGAGGGATGGGGTTTAAGACTAGGGAGGAGATGCTGTTAGTGAGACCACACCTGGAGCATTGTGTTCAGTTTTGGTCTCCTTACCTGAGAAAGGACGTACTGGCGCTGGAGGGTGTGCAGAGGAGATTCACTAGGTTAATCCCAGAGTTGGGATTTAGAAAGATGCAGGGGAGGGGGGATCTTATAGAAACATTTAAAATTATGAAGGGAATAGATAGGATAGATGCGGGCAGGTTGTTTCCACTGGCAGGTGAAAGCAGAACTAGGGGGCATAGCCTCAAAATAAGGGGAAGTAGATTTAGGACTGAGTTTAGGAGGAACTTCTTCACCCAAAGGGTTGTGAATCTATGGAATTCCTTGCCCAGTGAAGCAGTTGAGGCTCCTTCATTGAATGTTTTCAAGATAATGATTGATAGTTTTTTGAAGAATAACAGAATAAAGAGATATGGTTTCTGGGTGGGAAAGTGGAGCTGAGTCCACAAAAGATCAGCCGTGATCTCATTGAATGGCGGAGCAGGCTCGAGGGGCCAGATGGCCGACTCCTGCTCCTAGTTCTTATGTTCTTGTATGTAAATCTCAGACAGTCACACCTTCCAGGTTCGGTAAGACAATAGTTTAAATCTAGTTTGTGGTCAGGGACATGAAGACAAGATGCAAATGATTAATATGGGACGTGGGTGTGGCAGGCTGTGCCAGCGTTTATTGCCCTGGAGGGTGGGGCAGGCTGTGCCAGCGTTTATTGCCCTGGAGGGTGTGGCAGGCTGTGCCAGTGTTTGTTGCCCTGGAGGGTGTGGCAGGCTGGGCCAGCATTTATTGCCCTGGAAGGTGTGGCAGGCTGTGCCAGTGTTTGTTGCCCTGGAGGGTGTGGCAGGCTGTGCCAGCATTTATTGCCCTGGAGGGTGTGGCAGGCTGTGCCAGCATTTATTGCCCTGGAGGGTGTGGCAGGCTGTGCCAGTGTTTATTGCCCTGGAGGGTGTGGCAGGCTGTGCCAGTGTTTATTGCCCTGGAGGGTGTGGCAGGCTGTGCCAGTGTTTATTGCCCTGGAGGGTGTGGCAGGCTGTGCCAGTGTTTATTGCCCTGGAGGGTGTGGCAGGCTGTGCCAGCATTTATTGCCCTGGAGGGTGTGTTGAGTCAACCACGTGGCTGAGAGTCACATGTAGACCAGACCAGGTCAGGACGGCAGATTTTCTTCCCTAAAGGACATCTGTGAGCCAGATGGGTTTCTGCAACAATCGACAATGGTTTCATGGTCATTGTTAGACTTTTATTAAATTCAAATTTCACCATCTGCAGTGGCAGGATTCGAACCCGGGATGCCAGAACATTACTCTGGGTCCCTCGCTTACTAGCCCAGTGACAATACCGCTGTGCCACCGTCTCCCCTTATTGTGTGGGGACAACTCCCACTCCGTTACCATTGGACCAAAGCAATCCTTTCGCAGGGTTTGGCAAAGATTTATTGACTCGAGATTTGACCATCAGACAGTAACACTGGATATTAAAAACAGGAAAAGGGACACAACAGGATGTAGATTTTGTATTTTTAATGTTACCACAAGTTAATGAATGGTACAAAAATGGGTCATTGCAATGGGAATTGTGTTAGGATATACATCGCAGCATCTTCAGTCTCCTTGTCGCAATAGTGAGGCAGCAACACCCAGCAGACTACCCAAGTGGAGGCATCACTATCAGTAACCAATCGACCTGAAGTACTCAACAACTTTTCTTGTTACACTCAGCAATGCCTGCATGGATACGCTCGAGTCTTTGGCTTCCACAATAATTACCGCTGAAGGACAAAGAACAAGATTAGGATGAACACAAAGCTGTTACCCTCTGTGTTACTCAAACAACACAAATTCCCACTTCTCCGAGTGAAAATGTTTTACTGGAGCTATACAGGGCCCTGGTGAGACCACCGGGAGTATTGTGCGCAGTTTTGGTCTCCTTCCCTAGAGAGGATATATTTATAGAGTGTGCAGCGAAGGTTCACCAGGCTGATTCCTGGGATCGCGCGATTGTCCTTCGAGGACAGATTGGGTCGACTGGGGATGTATTCCCTGGAGTTTAGCAGAATGAGAGGGGATCGCATCAAAATGTATAAAATTCAGACGGAACTGGACAGGCTGGATGGAGGGATATTATTTCCTCTGGCTGGAGGGTCTAGAACAAAGAACAAAACAGCACAGGAACAGGCCTTTCGACCATGGTTCCTTCCTAAACTAAAACCGTCTGCAATTACGGAGTCCGTATCCTTCCATTCCCACCCTATTCATATATTTGTCTAGATGTCCCTGAAATGGGGCAGCACGGTAGCTCAGTGGTTAGCACAGTTGCTTCACTGGACACTAAGGAGGTTCCAGGCAATATTACAGTAGTTGAAGTTACCCATGACAACAACTCTCTTACTGCTGCACCTTTCCAAGATCTGTTGCCCAATCTGTTCTGTTCCTCTATCTCTCTGCTGCTATTGGGGGGTCTATAGAAAACTCCCAATAAAGTGACTGCTCCTTTCTTGTTTCTGACTTCCACCCAGACTGACTCAGTAGACAAACCCTCCTCAACTACCTCCTTTTCTGTAGCTGTGGGGCACTCCCTAATTAACAGTGCCACTCCCCCTCTTCCTTTACCTCCCACCCTATTCTTCTGAAAACATCTAAACCCCGGAACAAATGGTTTGGATGGTGCAGATTCTCTCAGGTGTGTACAGGAAGGTTTCCCGTCTCAATATGTAGATAGGCCGACTACGGAGGGGGGGGGGGGGGGGGGGGGGGGGGGGAGGCCATATTGGACTTGGTGCTCGGCAACGAACCAGGCCAGGTGTCAGATATCTCGGTGGGAGAGCATTTCGGTGACAGTGACCACAACTCCTTGACCTTTACCATAGTCATGGAGAGGGATAGGAACAGACAGGATGGGAAGGTATTTAATTGGGGGAGGGGAAATTATACTGCTATTAGACAGGAGCTGAGGAGCATAAAGTGGAAAAAGGCCCTAAATGATTACTTTGCTTCAATATTCACTAGAGAGAGGGACCTTGTTGCCCATGAGAACAGTGTGAACCAGGTTCATAGACTCAAACAGGTTGATATTAAGAAGGAGGATGTGCTGGAAATTTTGAAAAGCATCAGGATAGATAAGTCCCCTGGGCCTGACGGGATATACCCAAGGTTACTACGGGAAGAGAGGGAGGAGATTGCTGCACCGTTGGCGATGATCTTTGCGTCCTCACTCTCCACTGGAGTAGTACCGGATGATTGGAGGGAGGCGAATGTTGTTCCCCTGTTCAAGAAAGGGAATAGGGAAATCCCTGGGAATTACAGAGCCATCAGTCTTACGTCAGTGGTGAGGATAGGATTTATGATTATTTAGAAAAACATAGTTTGATTAAAGATAGTTTGATTAGGGATAGTCAGCATGGCTGTGTGAGGGGCAGGTCATGCCTCACAAGCCTCATTCATTTCTTTGAGGATGTGATGAGACACATGATGAAGGTCGGGCAGTGTATGGGGTGTATATGGATTTCAATAAGGCATTTGATAAGGTTCCCCATGGTAGGCTCATTCAGAAAGTTAGGGGACATGGGATATAGGGAAATTTGGCTGTCTGGATACAGAATTGGCTGGCCGAAAGAAGTCAGCGAGTGGTAGTGGAACCTAGATAATGTGGTGAATCATTTTGGAAGGTCGAATTTGAATGCTGAATACAGGGATAAAGGCAGGATTCTTGGAAGTGTGGAGGAATAGAGGGATCTTGGGGTCCACGTACATAGATCCCTCAAAGTTGCCACCCAGGGTGATAGGGTTGTTAAGAAGGCTTATGGTGTGTTGGCTTTCATTAACAGGGGGATTGAATTGAAGAGCTGTGAGGTTTTGCTGCAGCTTTATAAAACTTTAGTTAGACCTCACTTGGAATATTGTGTCCAGTTCTGGTCGCCTCATTATAGGAAGGATGTGGATGCTTTGGAGAGGGTGCAATGGAGATTTACCAGGATGCTGCCTGGACTGGAGGGCATGTCTTATGAAGAAAGGTTGAGGGAGCGAGGGCTTTTCTCACTGGAGCGAAGAAGGCAGAGAGGTGACTTGATAGAGGTGTACAAGGTGATGAGAGACATGGATAGCCAGAGACTTTTCCCCAGGGTGGAAATGGCTGTCACGAGGGGAGGGTATAGGGGAGATGTCAGAGGTCGATTCTTTACACAGAGAGTGGTGGGTGTGTGGAATGCACTGCCAGCAGAGGTGGTGGAGTCAGAGTCATCAGGGACATTTAAGCGACTCTTAGACAGGCACATGGACAGCAGCAAATTGAAGGGGTGTAGGTTAGGTTGATCTTAGATTAGGATAAATGGTCGGCACAACATTGTGGGCCGAAGGGCCTGCACTGTGCTGAACTTTTCTATGTTCTATGTCACTTCCTCGAAAAACTCAATCAAATTAGTGAGGGACGACCGCCCCTTCACAAAACCATGTTGCCCATCATTAATAAGTCCATTTGTTTCCAAATGGGAGCAAATCTCTAAGAATCTTTTCCAATAATTTCCCTACCACTGATGTAAGGCTCACCGGCCTATAATTTGCTGGATTATCCCTGCTGCCCTTCTTGAACAATGGAACAACATTGGCTACTCTCCAGTCCTCTGGCATCCCACCTGTAGCCAATGAGGATACAAAGATTACTGTCAAGGCCCCAGCAATTTCCTCCCTTACCTCCCTCAGTATTCTGGGGTAGATCCCATCAGGCCCTGGGGATTTATCTACTTTAATGCTTTTTAAGATGCCCAACACCTCCTCTTTATTAATATCAACATGACTCAGAATATCTACACACTCTACCCTATACTCCTCATCCACCGAGTCTTTGGTGAATACTGAGGCAAAGTATTCATTTAGTATCTCGCCCATTTCCTCTGGTTCCATTCATAGATTCCCTCCAAAATCCTTGAATTGATCCGTCTCTAGATATGGGGCAAGCCATTTCAGACTGAGATGTGGAGAAACCTCTTCACTCAGAGGGTGGAATTCTCTACGACAGGAGACTGTGGGGATCGAGTCGCTGAATGTATTTAAGGAGGAAATAGATTTCTAGACTCAGAATGACGTTGAGGGGAACAGGGTGGGGGGAGTGCTGGAGTATAGAGGATCAGCCTTGATCATGTTGAATGGCAGAGCAGGCTTGAAGGGCCGAATGTTCTCCTCTTCCTATTTTCTATGATTCTAATGTGTGAATCGTATGACCAACATCTCATTATGACATTAGCAAATACATCATTTCAATCCCAAACTTACTTTGTTTAGTCAGATAGACTATGGCGCTGTAGCTCGGTTCATCTTCTGCGCCGCTCTTTCTCTTCAACGCCATCCAACCCTCGTGATACACGTTGTATTCAACAAGGGTATATTTTCTGTTTCCCAAACGCAGCCCTTCCGACAGGAATTTAGCTCGGTCGCCTTGTGCAGCTACAATATCTGCAGCCTGTAACACATTAACCCTAATTAGAAAGCAGCAAACATGAGCAAATATCACTTCCATGCAGCCAGGGGTTAGATCTTCAATACACTGCCAGGGCCTGGGCACTGGGGGAAGCTCCAAGTGAGACGGTCAAAAAGGAACTGGATCATAATCTGGGCAGGAAAACATCACAGGGCCAGTGTGGATAGAGCAGGGGAGTGGCACAGGGTGGATTACATCTCTAGGGGGGCTAGCATAGGCACAATGGGCCAAATGGCTTCCCTCTGTGCAGTAACCATTCCATGAAAGCTAAATTCAGACTAAACCCAAAATAACGCGTGGAGACTGGAAATTTGAAACCACCAGCAGGTAGCATTGTAGAATATGGTGGCTTTCCAGAATCACCAACTACAAAGGGCTGTCAACAAAGCTGTTGAGTTAAGGAATGAACGATCCATGAACACCATTCTGTCCTTACCCATCAGGTGACCCCTGGGTCCACACCGTCCCCATCAGGTGACCCCTGGGTCCACACCGTCCCCATCAGGTGACCCCTGGGTCCACACCGTCCCCATCAGGTGACCCCTGGGTCCACACCGTCCCCATCAGGTGACCCCTGGGTCCACACCGTCCCCATCAGGTGACCCCTGGGTCCACACCGTCCCCATCAGGTGACCCCTGGGTCCACACCGTCCCCATCAGGTGACCCCTGGGTCCACACCGTCCCCATCAGGTGACCCCTGGGTCCACACCGACAGGTAGTAACGTTCAAAACTTTTTTATTCGTTCATGGGATGTGGGCGTCGCAGCTGAGCCAGCATTTATTGCCCAACCCTAATTACTCTTGACGGGGGAGGTTTAAGAGTGAACCCCATTGTGGTCAGCCAGACTGGGTCAGGTCGGCAGATTTAGAAGATACATTTAGAAGGTGATGGAAAGTATCCTTGTTGATGGGAATGGCCTCTGTCATATCACCGTGGTATTGTCTGGATCTGGCTTCACACCCATCAGCTGTGAATAAGTGGCCCACAGAAGGAACCTGGTTGCCCTTGAATCTACATTTCAGAGGATTAAGCTTCAATTTGATGGTCTGATTCTGCAAGGACGGGATGAAGACCTGTGTCATATTCTTGCACAGTGCAGACCCAGAGCAGGACGTCCTCAACAATCATTTCACAAGGTTGGCCTGCTCCAGCACCTCTGGAAAACCCCACTGCCAGTGGATAGCCCACGGCTCACAAGAAGAAAACGATATTGACCTACATTTTCCTGGCTGATCTCTCCAACCGTTCACCATTTCACCCATAACGTCTCCATCCTCTTCCTGCTCAAGTCTCTTCTCACATCATTGAATAATTTGATCCCAAATCCCTCATCTTTCTTGTTAGATGTTGTAAACAGTTATATTAACTTCCCCATTCTCAATGAGCTGATCTGAGTGATGGCCACAATGTCAGATTGGTTCAGTGTACTCCCTGTGTTTGTATATAAAGAGTTATTTGGGCCACATGTGCTTTGCTGATTTCCCGATTTTTAATGTTTTAGCTGCACGGGGTCAGAATGTGGTGGAGTTTCACAGACAATTATGCAACATATTTACAGGGTGGAGGGTGAGGAGGGGGCTGGAGACACAGGGTGGAGGGTGAGGAGGGGGTTGGAGACACAGGGTGGAGAGTGAGGAGGGGGCTGGAGACACAGGGTGGGGAGTGAGGAGAGGGCTGGAGACACAGGGTGGAGGAGCGTGAGGAGAGCGTTGGTGACCCGGGGTGAATATGCAGGGAGTCGGCTCAGAGGACCCCACAGAGCACAGGGATGCTATCATTCTGGACAAATGGGACATTATGGCCGCAAATGCAATGCCCCCCCCCCCCCCCCCCCCCCGCCCCCCCAAACCAGCAATGGAATCAGCAAGCGAACGCCCCACACAGGAACAATGCCAGGATAATACACAGTGTGAGCGCCCGCACAGACAATTCTGCCATAAATAGCACAGATTGACGGTGTTCCGACTCCCCAACTTGGCTCTGCGACACACTCCGGGACAAGATCAACGACCGCTGGAGTTTACAGAGTTGGGGCTGGAGTTTACAGAGTTGGGGCTGGAGTTTACAGAGTTGGGGCTGGAGTTTACAGAGTTGGGGAAGGAGTTTACAGAGTTGGGGCTGGAGTTTACAGAGTTGGTGTTGGAGTTTACAGAGTTGGGGCTGGAGTTTACAGAGTTGGGGCTGCAGATTATAGAGTTGGGGCTGGAGTTTACAGAGTTGGGGCTGCAGTTCACAGAGTTGGGGCTGCAGTTTACAGAGTTGGGGATGGAGTTTACAGAGTTGGGGCTGGAGTTTACAGAGTTGGGGCTGCAGTTTCAGAGTTGGGGCTGAAGTTTACAGATTTGGGGCTGGAGTTTACAGATTTGGGGTTGGAGTTTACAGAGTTGGGGCTGAAGTTTACAGAGTTGGGGCTGGAGTTTACAGAGTTGGGGTTGGAGTTTACAGAGTTGGGGCTGCAGTTTACAGAGTTGGGGCTGGAGTTTGCAGAGTTGGGGCTGGAGTTTACAGAGTTGGGGCTGGAGTTTACAGAGTTGGGGCTGAAGTTTACAGAGTTGGGGCTGGAGTTTGCAGAGTTGGGGCTGCAGATTATAGAGTTGGGGCTGCAGTTTACAGAGTTGGGGCTGGAGTTTACAGAGTTGGGGCTGGAGTTTACAGAGTTGGGGTTGGAGTTTACAGAGTTGGGGCTGGAGTTTACAGAGTTGGGGCTGCAGTTTACAGAGTTGGGGCTGGAGTTTACAGAGTTGGGGCTGGAGTTTACAGAGTTGGGGCTGGAGTTTACAGAGTTGGGGCTGGAGTTTACAGAGTTGGGGCTGGAGTTTACAGAGTTGGGGCTGGAGTTTACAGAGTTGGGGCTGCAGTTTACAGAGTTGGGGCTGGAGTTTACAGAGTTGGGGCTGGAGTTTACAGAGTTGGGGCTGCAGTTTCAGAGTTGGGGCTGAAGTTTACAGATTTGGGGCTGGAGTTTAGAGTTGGGGCTGGAGTTTACAGAGTTGGGGCTGCAGTTTACAGAGTTGGGGCTAGAGTTTACAGAGTTGGGGCTGGAGGTTGCAGAGTTGGGGCTGCAGTTTACAGAGTTGGGGCTGGAGTTTACAGAGTTGGGGCTGGAGTTTACAGAGTTGGGGCTGCAGTTTACAGATTTGGGGCTGGAGTTTACAGAGTTGGGGCTGCAGTTTATAGAGTTGGGGCTGGAGTTTACAGAGTTGGGGCTGCAGTTTACAGAGTTGGGGCTGGAGTTTACAGAGTTGCGGCTGGAGTTTACAGAGTTGGGGCTGGAGTTTACAGAGTTGGGGCTGGAGTTTACAGAGTTGGGGCTGGAGTTTACAGAGTTGGGGTTGGAGTTTACAGAGTTGGGGCTGGAGTTTACAGAGTTGGAGCTGCAGTTTACAGAGTTGGGGCTGGAGTTTACAGAGTTGGGGCTGGAGTTTACAGAGTTGGGGCGGCAGTTTACACAGTTGGGGCTGGAGTTTACAGAGTTGGGGCTGGAGTTTAGAGTTGGGGCGGCAGTTTATACAGTTGGGGCTGGAGTTTACAGAGTTGGGGCTGGAGTTTACAGAGTTGGGGCTGGAGTTTACAGAGTTGGGGCTGGAGTTTGCAGAGTTGGGGTTGGAGTTTACAGAGTTGGGGCTGGAGTTTACAGAGTTGGGGCTGCAGTTTACAGATTTGGGGCTGGAGTTTACAGAGTTGGGGCTGCAGTTTACAGAGTTGGGGCTGGAGTTTACAGAGTTGGGGCTGCAGTTTACAGAGTTGGGGCTGCAGTTTACAGAGTTGGGGCTGGAGTTTACAGAGTTGGGGCTGGAGTTTGCAGAGTTGGGGTTGGAGTTTACAGAGTTGGGGCTGGAGTTTACAGAGTTGGGGCTGCAGTTTACAGATTTGGGGCTGGAGTTTACAGAGTTGGGGCTGCAGTTTACAGAGTTGGGGCTGGAGTTTACAGAGTTGGGGCTGCAGTTTACAGATTTGGGGCTGGAGTTTACAGAGTTGGGGCTGCAGTTTACAGAGTTGGGGCTGCAGTTTACAGAGTTGGGGATGGAGTTTACAGAGTTGGGGCTGGAGTTTACAGAGTTGGGGCTGCAGTTTCAGAGTTGGGGCTGAAGTTTACAGATTTGGGGCTGGAGTTTACAGAGTTGGGGCTGAAGTTTACAGAGTTGGGGCTGGAGTTTACAGAGTTGGGGTTGGAGTTTACAGAGTTGGGGCTGGAGTTTACAGAGTTGGGGCTGCAGTTTACAGAGTTGGGGCTGCAGTTTACAGAGTTGGGGCTGGAGTTTACAGAGTTGGGGTTGGAGTTTACAGAGTTGGGGCTGCAGTTTACAGAGTTGGGGCTGCAGTTTACAGGGTTGGGGCTGGAGTTTACAGAGTTGGGGCTGGAGTTTACAGAGTTGGGGCTGGAGTTTACAGAGTTGGGGCTGGAGTTTACAGAGTTGGGGCTGGAGTTTACAGAGTTGGGGCTGGAGTTTGCAGAGTTGGGGTTGGAGTTTACAGAGTTGGGGCTGGAGTTTACAGAGTTGGGGCTGCAGTTTACAGATTTGGGGCTGGAGTTTACAGAGTTGGGGCTGCAGTTTACAGAGTTGGGGCTGGAGTTTACAGAGTTGGGGCTGCAGTTTACAGAGTTGGGGCTGCAGTTTACAGAGTTGGGGCTGGAGTTTACAGAGTTGGGGCTGGAGTTTGCAGAGTTGGGGTTGGAGTTTACAGAGTTGGGGCTGGAGTTTACAGAGTTGGGGCTGCAGTTTACAGATTTGGGGCTGGAGTTTACAGAGTTGGGGCTGCAGTTTACAGAGTTGGGGCTGGAGTTTACAGAGTTGGGGCTGCAGTTTACAGATTTGGGGCTGGAGTTTACAGAGTTGGGGCTGCAGTTTACAGAGTTGGGGCTGCAGTTTACAGAGTTGGGGATGGAGTTTACAGAGTTGGGGCTGGAGTTTACAGAGTTGGGGCTGCAGTTTCAGAGTTGGGGCTGAAGTTTACAGATTTGGGGCTGGAGTTTACAGAGTTGGGGCTGAAGTTTACAGAGTTGGGGCTGGAGTTTACAGAGTTGGGGTTGGAGTTTACAGAGTTGGGGCTGGAGTTTACAGAGTTGGGGCTGCAGTTTACAGAGTTGGGGCTGCAGTTTACAGAGTTGGGGCTGGAGTTTACAGAGTTGGGGTTGGAGTTTACAGAGTTGGGGCTGCAGTTTACAGAGTTGGGGCTGCAGTTTACAGGGTTGGGGCTGGAGTTTACAGAGTTGGGGCTGGAGTTTACAGAGTTGGGGCTGGAGTTTACAGAGTTGGGGCTGGAGTTTACAGAGTTGGGGCTGGAGTTTACAGAGTTGGGGCTGCAGTTTACAGAGTTGGGGCTGGAGTTTACAGAGTTGGGGCTGGAGTTTACAGAGTTGGGGCTGCAGTTTCAGAGTTGGGGCTGAAGTTTACAGATTTGGGGCTGGAGTTTAGAGTTGGGGCTGGAGTTTACAGAGTTGGGGCTGCAGTTTACAGAGTTGGGGCTAGAGTTTACAGAGTTGGGGCTGGAGGTTGCAGAGTTGGGGCTGCAGTTTACAGAGTTGGGGCTGGAGTTTACAGAGTTGGGGCTGGAGTTTACAGAGTTGGGGCTGCAGTTTACAGATTTGGGGCTGGAGTTTACAGAGTTGGGGCTGCAGTTTATAGAGTTGGGGCTGGAGTTTACAGAGTTGGGGCTGCAGTTTACAGAGTTGGGGCTGGAGTTTACAGAGTTGGTGTTGGAGTTTACAGAGTTGGGGCTGGAGTTTACAGAGTTGGGGCTGCAGATTATAGAGTTGGGGCTGGAGTTTACAGAGTTGGGGCTGCAGTTCACAGAGTTGGGGCTGCAGTTTACAGAGTTGGGGATGGAGTTTACAGAGTTGGGGCTGGAGTTTACAGAGTTGGGGCTGCAGTTTCAGAGTTGGGGCTGAAGTTTACAGATTTGGGGCTGGAGTTTACAGATTTGGGGTTGGAGTTTACAGAGTTGGGGCTGAAGTTTACAGAGTTGGGGCTGGAGTTTACAGAGTTGGGGTTGGAGTTTACAGAGTTGGGGCTGCAGTTTACAGAGTTGGGGCTGGAGTTTGCAGAGTTGGGGCTGGAGTTTACAGAGTTGGGGCTGGAGTTTACAGAGTTGGGGCTAAAGTTTACAGAGTTGGGGCTGGAGTTTGCAGAGTTGGGGCTGCAGATTATAGAGTTGGGGCTGCAGTTTACAGAGTTGGGGCTGGAGTTTACAGAGTTGGGGCTGGAGTTTACAGAGTTGGGGTTGGAGTTTACAGAGTTGGGGCTGGAGTTTACAGAGTTGGGGCTGCAGTTTACAGAGTTGGGGCTGCAGTTTACAGGGTTGGGGCTGGAGTTTACAGAGTTGGGGCTGGAGTTTACAGAGTTGGGGCTGGAGTTTACAGAGTTGGGGCTGGAGTTTACAGAGTTGGGGCTGGAGTTTACAGAGTTGGGGCTGCAGTTTACAGAGTTGGGGCTGGAGTTTACAGAGTTGGGGCTGGAGTTTACAGAGTTGGGGCTGCAGTTTCAGAGTTGGGGCTGAAGTTTACAGATTTGGGGCTGGAGTTTAGAGTTGGGGCTGGAGTTTACAGAGTTGGGGCTGCAGTTTACAGAGTTGGGGCTAGAGTTTACAGAGTTGGGGCTGGAGGTTGCAGAGTTGGGGCTGCAGTTTACAGAGTTGGGGCTGGAGTTTACAGAGTTGGGGCTGGAGTTTACAGAGTTGGGGCTGCAGTTTACAGATTTGGGGCTGGAGTTTACAGAGTTGGGGCTGCAGTTTATAGAGTTGGGGCTGGAGTTTACAGAGTTGGGGCTGCAGTTTACAGAGTTGGGGCTGGAGTTTACAGAGTTGGGGCTGGAGTTTACAGAGTTGGGGCTGGAGTTTACAGAGTTGGGGCTGGAGTTTACAGAGTTGGGGCTGGAGTTTACAGAGTTGGGGTTGGAGTTTACAGAGTTGGGGCTGGAGTTTACAGAGTTGGAGCTGCAGTTTACAGAGTTGGGGCTGGAGTTTACAGAGTTGGGGCTGGAGTTTACAGAGTTGGGGCGGCAGTTTACACAGTTGGGGCTGGAGTTTACAGAGTTGGGGCTGGAGTTTAGAGTTGGGGCGGCAGTTTATACAGTTGGGGCTGGAGTTTACAGAGTTGGGGCTGGAGTTTACAGAGTTGGGGCTGGAGTTTACAGAGTTGGGGCTGGAGTTTGCAGAGTTGGGGTTGGAGTTTACAGAGTTGGGGCTGGAGTTTACAGAGTTGGGGCTGCAGTTTACAGATTTGGGGCTGGAGTTTACAGAGTTGGGGCTGCAGTTTACAGAGTTGGGGCTGGAGTTTACAGAGTTGGGGCTGCAGTTTACAGAGTTGGGGCTGCAGTTTACAGAGTTGGGGCTGGAGTTTACAGAGTTGGGGCTGGAGTTTACAGAGTTGGGGTTGGAGTTTACAGAGTTGGGGCTGGAGTTTACAGAGTTGGGGCTGCAGTTTACAGATTTGGGGCTGGAGTTTACAGAGTTGGGGCTGCAGTTTACAGAGTTGGGGCTGGAGTTTACAGAGTTGGGGCTGCAGTTTACAGATTTGGGGCTGGAGTTTACAGAGTTGGGGCTGCAGTTTACAGAGTTGGGGCTGCAGTTTACAGAGTTGGGGATGGAGTTTACAGAGTTGGGGCTGGAGTTTACAGAGTTGGGGCTGCAGTTTCAGAGTTGGGGCTGAAGTTTACAGATTTGGGGCTGGAGTTTACAGAGTTGGGGCTGAAGTTTACAGAGTTGGGGCTGGAGTTTACAGAGTTGGGGTTGGAGTTTACAGAGTTGGGGCTGGAGTTTACAGAGTTGGGGCTGCAGTTTACAGAGTTGGGGCTGCAGTTTACAGAGTTGGGGCTGGAGTTTACAGAGTTGGGGCTGGAGTTTACAGAGTTGGGGCTGGAGTTTACAGAGTTGGGGAAGGAGTTTACAGAGTTGGGGATGGAGTTTACAGAGTTGGGGCTGGAGTTTACAGAGTTGGGGCTGCAGTTTCAGAGTTGGGGCTGAAGTTTACAGATTTGGGGCTGGAGTTTACAGAGTTGGGGCTGAAGTTTACAGAGTTGGGGCTGGAGTTTACAGAGTTGGGGTTGGAGTTTACAGAGTTGGGGCTGCAGTTTACAGAGTTGGGGCTGGAGTTTACAGAGTTGGGGCTGGAGTTTGCAGAGTTGGGGCTGCAGATTATAGAGTTGGGGCTGCAGTTTACAGAGTTGGGGCTGGAGTTTGCAGAGTTGGGGTTGGAGTTTACAGAGTTGGGGCTGGAGTTTACAGAGTTGGGGCTGCAGTTTACAGATTTGGGGCTGGAGTTTACAGAGTTGGGGCTGGAGTTTACAGAGTTGGGGCTGGAGTTTACAGAGTTGGGGCTGCAGTTCACAGAGTTGGGGCGGCAGTTTACAGAGTTGGGGCTGCAGTTTACAGAGTTGGGGCTGGAGTTTACAGAGTTGGGGCTGCAGTTTACAGAGTTGGGGCTGCAGTTTACAGAGTTGGGGCTGGAGTTTACAGAGTTGGGGCTGGAGTTTGCAGAGTTGGGGTTGGAGTTTACAGAGTTGGGGCTGGAGTTTACAGAGTTGGGGCTGCAGTTTACAGATTTGGGGCTGGAGTTTACAGAGTTGGGGCTGCAGTTTACAGAGTTGGGGCTGGAGTTTACAGAGTTGGGGCTGCAGTTTACAGAGTTGGGGCTGCAGTTTACAGAGTTGGGGCTGGAGTTTAGAGTTGGGGCTGGAGTTTACAGAGTTGGGGCTGCAGTTTACAGAGTTGGGGCTGGAGTTTACAGATTTGGGGCTGGAGTTTACAGAGTTGGGGCTGCAGTTTATAGAGTTGGGGCTGGAGTTTACAGAGTTGGGGCTGCAGTTTACAGAGTTGGGGCTGCAGTTTACAGAGTTGGGGCTGGAGTTTACAGAGTTGGGGCTGGAGTTTACAGAGTTGGGGCGGCAGTTTACACAGTTGGGGCTGGAGTTTACAGAGTTGGGGCTGGAGTTTACAGAGTTGGGGCTGGAGTTTACAGAGTTGGGGCTGCAGTTTACAGAGTTGGGGCTGGAGTTTACAGAGTTGGGGCTGGAGTTTAGAGTTGGGGCTGGAGTTTACAGAGTTGGGGCTGCAGTTTACAGAGTTGGGGCTGGAGTTTACAGAGTTGGGGCTGCAGTTTACAGAGTTGGGGCTGCAGTTTACACAGTTGGGGCTGGAGTTTACAGAGTTGGGGCAGCAGTTTACAGAGTTGGGCTGTAGTTTACAGAGTTGGGGCTGGAGTTTGCAGAGTTGGGGCGGCAGTTTACAGAGTTGGGGCTGTAGTTTACAGAGTTGGGGCTGGAGTTTACAGAGTTGGGGCTGGAGTTTACAGAGTTGGGGCTGGAGTTTACAGAGTTGGGGCTGCAGTTTACAGATTTGGGGCTGCAGTTTACAGAGTTGGGGCTGGAGTTTACAGAGTTGGGGCTGGAGTTTACAGAGTTGGGGCTGCAGTTTACAGAGTTGGGGCTGCAGTTTACAGAGTTGGGGCTGCAGTTTACAGAGTTGGGGCTGGAGTTTACAGAGTTGGGGCTGCAGTTTACAGAGTTGGGGCTGGAGTTTGCAGAGTTGCGGCTGCAGTTTACAGAGTTGGGGCTGGAGTTTACAGAGTTGAGGCTGCAATTTGGACAGGTTTCTCTGGGACTTACTGGAAGGTTCTTGAGGTGCCCTTGCGGATAAGCGGACCAACAATCGCCCGTTTTGCCGAAAATTGCCACATCTCCAACACTCGGTACCATCAGCAATGAAATATATGCTGCCCAGCTAGCCATCCTGAGTCAGAGAGAGAGTCCTGTGCAGAGCAGAGATACACAGGCAGAGCCGGCACACAGAGTGACTCCTGGGTCAGGATGCTGAGCAATTTCAACTCAATTCCAACAAGGAAGAGGCTGGGAATCTGGGCGGGTCTTCAGCACTCAGCCTGATATCAATCCACACTCCCACCCCCTAGAACAACCCCCAGTCTCCCACCCCCAGCAAACAGCTGAACCTGGCCGGGTCACAGCCCCTCTCCCAGCCCCTGGCCTCTGTTAATCCCCCTCCCTAACCCTGACATTATCTTCCCACAGCTGGGCAATCTCTGCTGGGGCAAAGTTTTTGTGCAACTTGCTCCCCCCAAACCCCCAATAAAGTTCCTTCTTTACCTTAAAAGGCAACAGAAGTCTCGGCAGGGAAACCCCGCCCCGCAGTTCATTCCTCAAAACAACAACTGGACAAATTATAAAACAACCAAAAGGAACAAAGTTGATTTTTAAGAAAAGGCTGCGGCACTTCTTTAGCTGGAGATGAAATCTTCCAAATTTAAAGTCAAAGTTTTCTTGCCAAGCCTGGTAGAAATGGAATAGGTTCATTTCGAGATTTTGGTTCAATACTGAATCAACAAGGGTGTTTCAAAATTCACCTTTCACCTGGAAAACTGGTGATGGCAAAAGGCAAATCGATGCAAAACGATCCAACCTTTGGGTTCACGTTGAACACATGGTGCACATTGTTGGAAGCCAATTATCCCCATCCCAGAACATCCCAGTCCGAGCCCCTCCTGGAAACAGCCCGAGTCCAGCCGTCTCTCATCTTCCCTGTGTCCAGACTGGGGTCGCTGTCTGTGCGGAGTCTGCACCTTCTCCCCGTGTCTGTGTGGGCTTCCTCCGGGTGCTCCGGTTTCCTCCCACAAGTCCCGAAAGACGCTCTGTGAGGTGAATTGGCCATGCTAAATTGCCCCTTAGTGCCCAAACGTTAGGCGGGGATACAGCGGACGAGATGGCTTAAGTAGGGTGACCTTTCTAAGGGTGGGTACAGACTCGATGGGCCCAATGGCTTCCTTCTGCACGGTAAACTCTATGAACCTCCCTCCGTCCCAACTAAAGGTGAAGGGATATCACTGGTGATATCAGCTAGTGTCAGTCTGTCCTGCGATTAGGACACGGAATGGTCACAGCACAGAATGAGGCCACTTGGCCCATCATGTCCATGCTGGCCCTCTGAAGGAGCGATTAACCTTGTGCCACTCCCCTGCTTTCACCCCGTGGCCCTGCTTTTTCTACCCCACTCCCAGGCAATGGTCCAATTCCTTTTTTGAAAGAAGATTGAAGCTGAACACACTGTCAGACAGACCATTCCAGATCGGGATCCCGCACGGAGTGAGAACGATTTTCCTCACAACAAAATCGGAGCTGAAGTAGGCCATTCGGCCCCTCGAGCCTGCTGCAGTATTCATTCCCATCATGGCTGAGCTGTTTGTGTTGAATTCCACATTCCCATTCCCCCCCCCCCCTGCACTGGACAATCAGCGTGAACACCTGATGCAACTGGACTAACATTGGGGAATAAATACAGTGGATTCAGTATTGTTAAAAAATCAACTTTGTTCCTTTTGGTTGTTTTATAATTTGTCCAGTTGTTGTTTTGAGGAATGAACCACGGGGAGGGGTTTCCCTGCCGAGACTTCTGTTGCCTTTTAAGGTAAAGAAGGAACTTTATTGGGGGTTTGGGGGAGCAAGTTGCACAAACACTTTGCCCCAGCAGACATTGCCCAGCTGTGGGAAGATAGTGCCAGTGTTGGGGAGGGGGATTAACTGGGGCCAGGGGCTGGGACCCGGCCAAGTTCAGCTGTTTGCTGGGGGTGGGAGACTGGGGGTTGTTCTAGGGCAAGGGTGGGCAAACTACGGCCCGCGGGCCGCATGCGGCCCGCCAAAGGACTTTATGCGGCCCACCAAGATCAAGTCATCAAAAAATAAATAAAAATTTTCTTTTAAATTTTTTTTTTATAAGGTTAACGTGGGGGGCTGTTGGGTTACTGGTATAGGGTGGATACGTTGACTTGAGTAGGGTGATCATTGCTCGGCACAACATCGAGGGCCGAAGGGCCTGTTCTGTGCTATACTGTTCTATGTTCTATATGAGGCGCCCAGAATCATAACCGGGTGAAGCGCCATTTTTGAAAAGTAGAGATAAAGAGGGCTAAAGGCAGGATGCCGCCGGGGGAAGCGCTGAGGTATATGCCGCACGCTAATTGGTTACAACCGGGACTATTAATACTATGCGGCCCTTTAAAATTGTGAATTTCTGAATGTGGCCCTTGCACGGAAAAGTTTGCCCACCCCTGTTCTAAGGGGTGGGAGGGTGGATTGATATCAGGCTGAGTGCTGAAGACCCGCCCAGATTCCCAGCCTCTTCCTTGTTGGAATTGAGTTGAAATTGCTCAGCATCCTGACCCAGGAGTCACTCTGTGTGCCGGCTCTGCCTGTGTATCTCTGCTCTGCACAGGACTCTCTCTCTCTGACTCAGGATGGCTGGCTGGGCAGCATTTATTTCATTCCTGATGATACAAGGTGTTGGCGATGCTGCAATTTTCGGCAAAGCGGGTGATTGTTGGGCCGCTTATCCGCAAGGGAACTTCAAGAACATTCCAGTAAGTCCCAGAGAAACCTGTGTAAACTGCAGCCCCAACTCTGTAAACTGCCGCCCCAACTCTGCAAACTCCAGCCCCAACTCTGTAAACTGCTGCCCCAACTCTGTAAACTCCAGCCCCAACTCTGTAAACTGCAGCCCCAACTCTGTAAACTGCAGCCCCAACTCTGTAAACTGCAGCCCCAACTCTGTAAACTGCAGCCCCAACTCTGTAAACTCTAGCCCCAACTCTGTAAACTGCAGCCCCAACTCTGTAAACTCCAGCCCCAACTCTGTAAACTGCAGCCCCAACTCTGTAAACTCCAGCCCCAACTCTGTAAACTCCAGCCCCAACTCTGTAAACTCCAGCCCCAACTCTGTAAACTCCAGCCCCAACTCTGCAAACTCCAGCCCCAACTCTGTAAACTCCAGCCCCAACTCTGTAAACTCCAGCCCCAACTATGTAAACCCCTACCCCAACTCTGTAAACTCCATCCCCAACTCTGTAAACTCCAGCCCCAACTCTGTAAACTGCAGCCCCAACTCTGTAAACTGCAGCCCCAACTCTGTAAACTGCAGCCCCAACTCTGTAAACTCCAGCCCCAACTCTGTAAACTGCAGCCCCAACTCTGTAAACTCCAGCCCCAACTCTGTAAACTGCAGCCCCAACTCTGTAAACTGCAGCCCCAACTCTGTAAACTGCAGCCCCAACTCTGTAAACTGCAGCCCCAACTCTGTAAACTCTAGCCCCAACTCTGTAAACTGCAGCCCCAACTCTGTAAACTCTAGCCCCAACTCTGTAAACTGCAGCCCCAACTCTGTAAACTGCAGCCCCAACTCTGTAAACTGCAGCCCCAACTCTGCAAACTCCTGCCCCAACTCTGCAAACTCCAGCCCCAACTCTGCAAACTCCAGCCCCAACTCTGTAAACTCCAGCCCCAACTCTGTAAACTCCAGCCCCAACTCTGTAAACTGCAGCCCCAACTCTGTAAACTGCAGCCCCAACTCTGTAAACTCCAGCCCCAACTCTGTAAACTCCAGCCCCAACTCTGTAAACTGCAGCCCCAACTCTGTAAACTGCAGCCCCAACTCTGTAAACTGCAGCCCCAACTCTGCAAACTCCAGCCCCAACTCTGCAAACTCCAGCCCCAACTCTGTAAACTACAGCCCCAACTGTGTAAACTGCCGCCCCAACTCTGTAAACTCCAGCCCCAACTCTGTAAACTCCAGCCCCAACTCTGTAAACTGCAGCCCCAACTCTGTAAACTGCAGCCCCAACTCTGTAAACTGCAGCCCCAACTCTGTAAACTCCAGCCCCAACTTCTCATGTCCCCTCCTTGCTCGTCTTAGCTCTCTCTTTAGATCCTTCCTCGCTTCCTTGTAACTATCAAGCGCCCCAACTGAAACTTTACGCCTCATCTTCACATAGGCCTCCTTCTTCCTCTTAACAAGAGATTCCACTTCTTTGGAAAACCACGGTTCCCTCGCTCTACCCCTTCCTCCCTGCCTGACTGGTACGTACTTATCAAGAACACACAATAGCTGTTCCTTGAACAAGCTCCACATATCCAGTGTGCCCAACCCTTGCAGCCTACTTCTCCAACCAACACATCCTAAGTCATGTCTAATGGCATCATAATTGCCCTTCCCCCAGCTATAACTCTTGCCCTGCGGGGTATACTTATCCCTTTCCATCACTAACGTAAAGGTCACCGAATTGTGGTCACTGTCTCCAAAGTGCTCACCTACCTCCAGATCTAACACCTGGCCTGGTTCATTACCCAAAACCAAATCCAATGTGGCTTATGTTAGGATGAGACATGAAGGCTCAGTTAGGGCACTTGAGAATTACAAGTTAGCCAGGAAGGACCTAAAGGGAGAGTTAAGAAGAGCGAGGAGAGGACACGAAAAGTCGTTGGTGGATAGGATCAAGGAAAACCCTAAGGCTTTCTATAGGTATATCAGGAACAAAAGAATGACTGGAGTAAGATTAGGGCCAATCAAGGATACTAGTGGAAAGTTGTGTGTGGAATCAGAGGAGATAGGGGAAGCGTTAAATGGATATTTTTTGTCAGTTTTTACACTGACAATGAGAAAGACAATGTTGTTGAGGAGAATACACAGGTACGGTCGACCAGGCTAGATGGAATTGAGGTTCACAAGGAGGAGGTGTTAACAATTTTGGAAAGTGTAAATAGATAAGTCCCCTGGGCCAGATGGGAGTTATCCTAGGATTCTCTGGGAAGCCAGGGAGGAGATTGCAGAGCCTTTGTCCTTGATCTTTATGCTGTCTTTGTCGACAGGAATAGTGCCGGAAGACTGGAGGATAGCAAATGTTGTCCCCTTGTTCAAGAAGGGGAGTAGAGACAACCCTGGTAATTATAGACCTGTGGGCCTTACTTCGGTTGTGGGTAAAATGTTGGAAAAGGTTATAAGAGATAGGGTTTATAATCATCTTGAAAAGAACAAGTTGATTAGCGATAGTCAACACGGTTTTGTGGGTCATGCCCCACAAACCTTATTGAGTTTTTTGAGAAGGTGACCAAACAGGTGGATGAGGGTAAAGCTGTTGATGTGGTGTATATGGATTTCAGTAAGGCGTTTGATAAGGTTGCCCACGGTAGGCTATTGCAGAAAATACGGAAGTATGGGATTGAAGGTGATTTAGCGGTTTGGATCAGTAATTGGCTAGCTGAAAGAAGACAGAGGGTGGTGGTTGATGGCAAATGTTCATCCTGGAGTTTAGTTACTAGTGGTGTACTGCAAGGATCTGTTTTGGGGCCACTGCTGTTTGTCATTTTTATAAATGACCTGGAAGGGGGTGTAGAAGGATGGGTTAGCAAATTTGCAGATGACATGAAGGTCGATGGAGTTGCGGATAGTGCTGAAGGATGTTATAGGTTACAGAGGGACATAGATAAGCTGCAGAGCTGGGCTGAGAGGTGGCAGATGGAGTTTAATGCGGAAAAGTGTGAGGTGGTTCACTTTGGAAGGAGTAACAGGAATGCAGAGTGCTGGGCTAATGGCAAGATTCTTGGTAGTGTAGATGAACAGAGAGATCTCGGCATCCAGGTACATAAATTCCTGAAAGTTGCCACCCAGGTTAATAGGGCTGTTAAGAAGGCAGATGGTGTGCCAGGCTTTATCAGTCGGGGGATTGTGTTTCGGAGCCACGAGGTCATGCTGCAGCTGTACAAAACTCTGGTGCGGCCGCACCTGAAGTACTGCGTGCAGTTCTGGTCACCGCATTATAGGAAGGATGTGGAAGCTTTGGAAAGGGTTCAGAGGAGATTTACTAGGATGTTGCCTGGTATGGAGGGAAGGTCTTACGAGGAAAGGCTCAGGGACTTGAGGTTGTTTTCGTTAGAGAGAAGAAGGTTAAGAGGTGACTTAATAGAGGCATACAAAATGATCAGAGGGTTAGATAGGGTGGACAGTGAGAGCCTTCTCCCGCGGATGGAGATGACCAACACGAGGGGACATAGCTTTAAATTGAGGGGTGGTAGATATAGGACAGATGTCAGAGGCAGTTTCTTTACTCGGAGAGTAGTAGGGGTGTGGAACGCCCTGCCTGCAACAGTGGTAGACTCGCCAACTTTAAGGGCATTTAAGTGGTCACTGGATAGACATATGGATGAAAATGGAATAGTGTAGGTCAGATAGGCTTCAGATGGTTTCACAGGTCGGCGCAACATCGAGGGCCGAAGGGTCCGTACTGCGCTGTAATGTTCTATGTTCTATGTTCTATTTTGGAGACAAGACATCCGAAAAAAACATTCTTTTAAAGCGCAAGGAATCTCGCAGCTTGAGTTCGATGCGTCGAGTAGGCGGACAATTTCTCCGTCCAGTGTTGAGGTAGTTTGCATACAGCAGCAAATTATGTTCCAACCAAGTGCGTCAAACATGTAAATAGCAGGTGGGCGAGCGACCAAAGAGTTGCTGAAAGTAAAGAGCTGAGTCAGAGACTGTGGCAAAGAGCATTCTTTAAACCACATGCAAAAAAGAACAGATCAGGGGAAACAAAGACCTTCCAGAATATTAGAACATTACAGCGCAGTACAGGCCCTTCGGCCCTCAATGATGCGCCGACCTGTGAAACCAATCTATAGCCCATCTACACTATTCCATTATCATCCATATGTTTATCCAATGACCATTTAAATGCCCTTAATGTTAGCGAGTGCACTACTGTTGCAGGCAGGGCATTCCACGCCCTTACTACTCTCTGAGTAAAGAACCTACCTCTGACATCTGTCCTATATCTATCTCTCCTCAATTTAAAGCTATGTCCCCTCGTGGTAGCCATCACCATCAGAAGAATCCGGCTCTCACTGTCCACACTATCTAATCCTCTGATCATCTTGTATGCCTCAATTAAGTCACCCTTTAACCTTCTTCTCTCTAACGAAACCAGCCTTAGGTCCCTCAGCCTTTCTTCATATGATCTTCCCTCCATACCAGGCAACATCCTGGTAAATCTCCTCTGTACCCTTTCCAAAGCTTCCACATCCTTCCTATAATGCAGCGACCAGAACTGCACACAATACTCCAAATGCGGCCGCACCAGAGTTTGGTACAGCTGCAACATGACCTCATGGCTGCGAAACTCAATCCCTCTACCAATAAAAGCTAACACACCGTACGCCTCCTTTAAAAAAAAATTTTTTTTAAGAGTACTCAATTCTTTTTTTTTCCAGTCGAGGGGCAATTTAGCATGATCAATCCCACCTACCCTGCACATCTTTGGGTTGTGGGGGCGAAACCCACGCAAACATGGGGCGAATGTGCAAACTCCACACGGACGGTGACCCAGAGCCGGGATCGAACCTGGGACCTGGGCATCGTGAAGCAGCAGGGCTAACCACTGTGCCACCCTGCTGCCCTAAACATTGTCTCGGGACTCGTGGCAATGGTGGGGGCTGCTAATGGAGTTACTTTATTGAGTTCTCTGTAATCGATGGTCAGTCTCCATGGACCATCTGGTTTCCTTACCGGCCAAATTGGGGCATTGTTTGTTGAGGCTACGGGCTGAATTATACCTTGGTCTAGCAAACTTTGAATTACTTTTGCAATTTTTCCCTCGGCTTGCTGTGGGAAGCCGTATTGTTCCTGGGCCTTGGGATCGGGACCTGTAATGGTGACTGTTCCTGGAATTTTTCCACAATCGTGCTTGTGCTGGGCGAAGGATGCTTTGTGTTTTTTAGGACCTCTCTAATGGTTCTATCTGTACTAATGGCTTACGGATCAAACCAATTGTTACCAACTGGGCAGATTCTATGTTCATAGTCTCCGACTGTGAGCGTGGTGGGGGCTCTCGCTGTTCTAGCCATTTTCCAAACAGACTAATTCACAGGGTCAAGGAAAGGTTGTGTGAGCCCATGAAGTCGATCCCTAAAATGTGTTCTGCTGTTTGGGGCAAGTCTACTAAAACAACAGGGTGCTTGGCATTAACATTTCCGATCTGAATATCTACGGGGGCTTCGCGTCCCTCCACTGTAACAGGATCCTGCGCCGGGCTACCAGGGACGCAAAGGCCAGGATACCGGCCTCTCTCGCCTCCTGCACTTCGGACTCCGATGCAACCCCAAAAATAGCGAGTCCCCAGCCCAGATCCACCCTGGAGCCAACCACGTTAGACAAGGTCCCCGCCACCCTCTTCCAGGACCCCTCCAGTGGCGGACACGCCCAGAACATGTGGGTGTGATTCGCTGGGCTCCCCGAACACCTCCCACACCTGTCCTCACCCCCAAAGAATCGGCTCACCCTGGACCCAGTCACGTGCGCCCTATGCAGCACCTTCAGCTGAATTAAGCTGAGCCGAGCGCAAGAAGAGGACGAGTTCACCCTCCCCAGGGCGTCCGCCCACGTCCCATCGTCGATCTCCTCCCCCAGCTCCTCCTCCCACTTCACTTTCTGCTCCTCCACCGAGGCCTCCACCCCCTCCTGCATCACCTGATAAATTGCCGAGATCCTCCCCTCACCGACCCACGCCCCCGAGAGCACCCTCTCCTGCACCCCCCTAGGCGGCAATAGCAGAAACTCTGCCACCTGCTGCCTAACAAACGCCCTAATCTGCATATACCTGAAAGCATTCCCGGGGGGGAGGCCCCACTTCCCCTCCAACTCCTCTAAAGTCGCAAACTTCCCATCAAGGAACAGGTCCCCCATCCGCCTGATGCCAACTCAAAAATCCACCATCTATTCTTCCTGGTGCGAACCGGTGATTGCCCCGAATCGGGGTCCAAACTGAGGCCTTCACTTCCCCCCTACGCCGCCTCCACTGGCCCCAAATTTTGAGGAAGCCACTGGACTCGTGCGGACATTGGAGCCTGGATAGCAGGTGTCAATGGGCCTACGAGGCGAGCAAGAGGGGTGGGGGTGGGGGGGGAGGGTTGGATGCTGGTTCTGGGGGAAAGGTGGGGGGGTTTTCGGGAGGGGGGGGGGAAGGGGTTCGATGTTAACAATGGACAGGGGCGGGTCAGGCTTATGGGGTAGGGCTGTATGTTAATGGTCAATAAGGTGGGGGGGGGGGGGTTAGAGACCCCCACTAAGGATAGTTACGTGGAACATCAGAGGGCCGTGAGAGGGCTAGGAGGTCCAGTCAAGAGGCCAAGGGTGTTTGCGCATCTTAAAAGTCTGAAAGCCGATGTGGCAATGCTGCAGGAGACTCACTGGAGGGTGAAGGACCAGGTGAGACTTAAAAAGGGCTGGGTTAGCCAAGTGCTTCACTCTGGATTTGATGGAAGGGTTCAAGGGGTAGCGGTGTTGGTCAGCAAAAGGGTACGCTTCCAGATGGAGAAGGTGGTGGCAGATCAGGGGGGTAGATATGTGATTGTGGCCGGGGCGCTGGACGGGAGATTAGTGGCGCTGGTCAGTGTATACGGTCCCAATCGGGGGAATGGGATACTGCACCCCGTAATCCCGAACAACCAGAGCTTGAATCAGCTGACGGACACCCAACATGCCTGCTTCCTTTGTGGAGACCATAACAGCACAGGTTGTCCTAGTCTGCGCCCCTTTCAGTATATGGACCCACTCACTGATGGTTGGACACAGGATGCAGAGGGGGGAGGGCCTCCTCTTGGCTATTCGTATATCCAGGAAGCGAGCAATCGAGTGGGTCGTCTATCCCAACTGCCCGTCTCCCTTGTGGCTACATTCACTGCCAGGTGCCCCTGCCAAGGCAGCTCGCTCATACCCATCGCATCTGGGAAGCTTACCATGCCCAGTGGGCACCGCGGAGGCTGGGCGAGCGAGTGGATTCAGAAAGCACATTTGAAACAAATCAGAGGTGTGTGGTAGGGGGGGGGGGGGGGGGGGAGGAGTGCCGCCAACTGGCCTCTGCCACAGTCACCCCCCTTAGGTTAGTACAGTCGTGGTTTCAAATCTGGTTTGTGGTCAGGCAGGCAATGTCCGCTCCATGATCTCCGTCTCCCCTTATTGTGTGGGGGCAACTCCCACTCCGTTACCATTGGACCAAAGCAATCCTTTCGCAGGGTTTGGCAAAGATTTATTGACTCGAGATTTGACCATCAGACAGTAACACTGGATATTAAAAACAGGAAAAGGGACACAACAGGATGTAGATTTTGTATTTTTAATGTTACCACAAGTTAATGAATGGTACAAAAATGGGTCATTGCAATGGGAATTGTGTTAGGATATACATCGCAGCATCTTCAGTCTCCTGGTCGCAATAGTGAGGCAGCAACACCCAGCAGACTGCCCAATTGGAGGCATCACTATCAGTATTGACAGTGCTGAAAAGCTTGCACTAACGTTTCCAAAGCCGTCAGTAAGGCACTTCCCTGCACATCGGGGGCATTGCCCACAACGAAAATTAATGCTGAAAGAAAAAGAGGGAGGAGGTGGTTAGGATGAACATAAAGCCGATACCCTCGGTCGGACATCGAATACAAATTCCCCCTCCTCGGGAGGGACAGTAAGCTCAGGTGTAAAACTGGGACCCAAATTCTACACTGGGCTGCATTGTTGGAGCAGCAAGATCCCACAAACTGGGAATGCGGAGCAGCAGCAGCAAACTCACCGACTTTCCCCCTCGCCCAACCAGGCCTGTGGTGACGCAGTGCTGCCGCCGTCTCCGGAACGTTCCAGCAGCTGCAGAGATCTACTAACTGTGGCAGGATGAAAAATCCCACCGGCAGCCAGCGCCAGGAAATCCCAAGCCAGGACGGTAACGATCTTGGGTCTTACACCAAGCTAGCCAAAGGAGACACGAGACAAACTTTTCAGGGGGCTGCTTTAGCACAGTGGGCTAAACAGCTGGCTTGTAATGCAGAACAAGGCCAGCAGCGCGGGGTCTATTCTCGTACCAGCCTCCCCGAACAGGCGCCGGAATGTGGGGACTAGGGGCTTTTCACAGTAACTTCATTGAAGCCTACTTGTGACAATAAGCCATTATTATTATCATCATCAATAGCCAGCTACAAGGGCTAGAGACAGACGTGGAAAGTTAGACTCGCTGTTCTATAAATTCCTACAGTGGTTAGCACTGCTGCCTCACAGACAAAGGTTGGGAGAAGTTTTTCTGAGCATCCTGGGGCCTTTGGAAAGGTTCTCCCTCAAAAGGCAGTATCTTTGAATATATTTGATGTGGAGATGCCGACGTCCTTCAGTAGCTGGAATTTATAGCCAAGCTCCGCACACACGAGTACGGCCTCAACCGGGCCCTGGGATTCATGTTGCATTACATTCATCCCCCACCATCTGGCCTGGGCTTGAGAAATCCTACCAACTGTCCTGGCTTGAGACAATTCACACCTCTTTAACCTGGGATTATCCCTATCTCTGAATCGGTAAAGATTTAATTACCTGCAATTGCTCACATTCTAAGCATTGTCTGGCATCTTTGAATATGCGGGGAAGTTTGCGAGTGCCACTCGAGAGGGTTTAAACCAAGGGTGGACAAACTACGGCCCGCGGGCCAAAGGTCTTTATGCGGCCCACCAAGATCAAGTCATTAAAAAAAAAGTTTTTTTTTAAATTATTTATTTATTTTTATTTTTTTAATTTTAAGGTTAATGGGGGGGGGTGCTGTTGGGTTACTGGTATAGGGTGGATACGTTGACTTGAGTAGGGTGATCATTGCTCGGCACAACATGTGTTTCATGTGAAGTTTCTACTTTATAATATTAATACAAATTAATTGCTTTTTTTTCTTTAAACTGAGTTACTTTGTTTTTCAAATAAATGTGTTTCATGTAAAGTTTCTACTTTAAAATATTAATTAATAAAAATTAATTGCTTTTTTTTTTCTTTAAAAACCTTTTATTTGGGCAGCACGGTGGCCTAGTGGTTAGCACAACCGCCTCACGGCGCCGAGGTCCCAGGTTCGATCCCGGCTCTGGGTCACTGTCCGTGTGGAGTTTGCACATTCTCCCCGTGTCTGCGTGGGTTTCGCCCCCACAACCCAAAGATGTGCAGAGTAGGTGGATTGGCCGTGCTAAATTGCCCCTTAATTGGAAAAAATAATTGGGTCATCTAAATTTTTTTTTAAAAACCTTTTATTTTGGCTATTTTAAATATTAATTATTTTACTTAATATACTATGCGGCCCTTTAAAATTGTGAATTTCTGAATGTGGCCCTTGCACGGAAAAGTTTGCCGACCCCTGGTTTAAACTAATATGGTGGGGGGGGGGGGGGGGGAAACGAAAGCAGCGGGTTGGGATGTGAGGAGATGGTAGACGTTAATAGGATGAACAGGCAGGACCAGTCTAACCACTATGGAGGGGAAAGAAAAGGTTAGAAAAAAAAAATCAAAATGTAAGGAGACTCTAGGAGTGAAAGTTGGGGATGAAGCGGAGTGTTATCAGAGATTACTAAAGGGGGTTGAATGTGTGAAAAGTACAATGCACCAGAAAATCCTGTAAGGGAAAGACTAATCAGCAGGCTGTATTCAAAAACCCTGTACCTAAATGCACGCAGTGTTCGGAATAAGGTCAATGAACTGACGGCACAAATGGGTATGATTTGGTGGGGATCACTGAAACATGGGGCCGGATTCTCAGATAATGGGGCTAAGTGCTGACGCAGTCGTATGTGCCGGAACGTTTTACGACGGCGCCATGTGGCCGCCAGGATCAGCGATCCTGCGCCACACAGTCGGGCCAGCACGGCACTGGGGCGCTTCACACAGCTCCAGCTGCCAATATGGGCGCCGGCACACGGGCAGCGCAAGTCCGCGCATACGCGCCACGGCTGGTATGGGTTGCCCCCCCCCCCCCCAGCAGGATGGCCTCCACAGCCAGAACACCAAGGTCCTGCCGGGTGGGACCACACGCAAACAACGCCGGAATCGTCGGGGGGGGGGGGGGGGGGGGGGGCTCGACTAGCGCCGCAGCAACTGCGCCGGCGCCATTGGCGCTGATTCTCCAGTCGCCCGGATAATCAGCATCCCAGCATCAGAGCGGCATCGCGGGATTCCTCTCCCCCTCCGCCGATTCTCCGGGCCGGCGCGGGATCAGAGAATCCCACCCATGGTTCTCAGAAAGACAAGTTTTAGCGAGGAGCTGAAGGAAATTAGTAGCGAAATGGTTTGGGGGAAATTAATGGGATTGAAAGCGGATAAATCCCCAGGGCCGGATAATCTTCATACTGCAGTACTTAATAATAATAACCTTTTATCGTCACAAGTATGAAGTTACTGTGAAAAGCCCCTAGTCACCACATTCCAGCACCTGTTCGAGAAGAGGAATTGTAAAAGGGAAAAAAACGTTCCATGGCTAAACAAGGAAGTCAAGCGGGGCATAAAGGCAAAGACTAGGGCGTACCATACTGCTAAAGCGAGTGGTAAACTGGAGGTTTGGGAGAATTTTAAGGTTCAGCAAAAGGCTACTAAAAATAAAATCAAAATACCCAAGATGAACTAGGAAAGGAAACCAACAGAAAACAAACACGGATACTAAAAACTTCCCAAAAACTGCAGTTAATGCAGAGGAACTTGGTGCAATAACCATCACCAGGGGGATGGTATTGAATAAACTGATGGGATTAACGGCAGATAAGTCTCTGGGACCTGATGGCTTGAACCCTCGGGTATTAAGGGAAGTGGCAGCAGTGATGGTGGATGCATTGGTTGTGATATTTGAGAATTCCCTGGATTCTGGAAAGGTCCCGGTGGATTGGAAACCAGCGAATGTGTTCAAAAAGGGAGAGAGGCAAACAGTAGGAAACTATAGACAGATTAGCATGGCCTCTGTGGTGGGGAAGCTGCTGGAATCAATCATTGAGGAGATGACTGAACATTTGGAAAGATGAGGCTCAATCCATTGTCAGTGTGGTTTTATGACGGTTATGCTTGACAAACTTGCTGGAGTTCTTCGAGGATGTAACCAGCAAGGTGGATAATGGGGAACCTGTGGATGTGGTATATCTAGACTTCCAGAAGGCATTTGACAAGGTGCCGCATAAAAGACTGATCCAGAAGGTGAGATTGCAGGGGGCTGGGGGTAGAGTACTAGACTGGATTGAGGGTTGGCTGACTGACAGAGAGCAGAGGGTCGGGTTAAATGGGTCTTTCTCTGACTGGTGAACTGTAACTAGCGGGGGTGCCGCAGGGGTCAGTCCTCGGACCTCAACTGTTTACAATCCATAGAAACGATCTGCCAGCCGGGACAGAGTGTGACAGCAAAATTTGTGGATGACACTAAAATAGGTGGGAAAGCAGACAGTGAAGAGGAGATACGGGTTTTACAGACAGATATAGAGAGGCTCAGAGATTGGGCCAACATTTGGCAGATGAAGTTTAATGTCGATAAGTGTGAGGTTATTCATTTTGGCCACTAAAAAAAAAGAGCCAAATTATCAAAAATGGAAATCCAGATTCAAGGTGTGTCCGGGCCGAGGGATCCGGGCCGAGGGATCCGGGCCCAGGGATCCAGGTGCCTGTGTTCACAAACCACAGAAAGTCTGTTTGCAGGGACAGCGCGTAAGTAAAACGGCAAATGGAATGTTAATGTTTATTGCAAAAGGACTGGAGTATAGAAGTAGAGAAGTGTTGTTGCAATTGTATAGGGTGTTGGTGAGACCACATCTGGAGTATTGTGTCCAGTTTTGGTCTCCTTATTTAAGGAAGGATGTGGCGGCGTTGGAGACAGTTCAGAGGAGGTTCACCAGATTGGATTCCGGGGAGGAAAGGGTTGACGGATGAGGAGAGATTAAACAGTTTTGGGGTTATACTCGCTGGAGTTGAGAAGGATGAGAGGGGATCTGATTGAGGTGAATAAAATACTAAAAGGGATTGATAAAGGAAACGTAGACCAAATGCTCCCCCTTGTGGGCCAATCTGGAACGGGAGGTCACAGATACAGGCTGAGAGGCGGTAGATTTAGAACTGAGATGAGGTGGGTGAATTTGAGGAACTTGCTGCCCAACAGTGCGGTGGAATCGGAGTCATTTTAAAACAAATTTAGCGCACCCAATTCATTTTTCCAATTAAGGGGCAATTTAGCATGGCCAATCCACCTACCCTGCACATCTTCAGGTTGTGGGGGTGAGACCCACGCAGACACGGGGAGAATGTGCAAACTCCACACGGACAGTGACCCAGAGCCGGGATCGAACCTGGGTCCTCGGCGCCGTGAGGCAGCAGGGCTAACCACTGCGCCACCCTGATGCCCGAATCGGAGTCATTAAATGTTTTGAGAGGGAGATAGATATATTTCTGATAAAATAAAGGGATCTGGGGAACAGGCGAGGGGGTGGATTTGAGACCAGGGAGAGAGCAGCCATGATCTGATTGAATAGCGGAGCAGGCTCGAGGAGCTGAATGGCCGACGTTTGCTCCCAATTCCTCTGTTCCTGAACGCATGAACATCTCAAGTCTCTGCCCCTTTTCTGCCGAAACATATCAATTTCTTTTGTAACCCCTGAATGAAATGACCCCTTGCTCCTCAAGGGGATAAAACTCTAGTCGGTGCAATAGAACATAGAACAGTACAGCACAGAACAGGCCCTTCGGCCCTCGATGTTGCGCCGAGCAATGATCACCCTACTCAAACCCATGTATCCACCCTATACCCGTAACCCAACAACCCCCCCCCCCCCCCCCAATCTGCCCTTATTTTAAATCCTTCACCCTCTGCATCATTCCTGACGAGCCCAATCTCTCCGTTGGAGATCTGACGCTTAGATGGGGGAGGGGAAGAGATGGGAGGGATTTGGGAATTGTGTGTTGCTGCTGTTTTGGGGGGTGGGGGGTGGAGGTTACACACGGAATTATGTTTACATTTTAATTTGTGTCCTTTGTCGTTCGAAAACCATAAATGCCTTAATAAAATGTTTGTTAAAAAAAGAATATTCTGTGAACTGCTTCAACCACTCTCTGGGACAGAGTGCTAGTCCGATAACTGCAAATATTTCTCCTCATCTCGATCCTATAAAAGGGAGACCCTGAAATTTAAAAACCTGCCCCCCACCCCAGTCACCCACAAGAGGAAACATCCTGTCCCACATCAGCCCAGTCAAGACCATTCAGGATCTCGAACTTCAATCAAGTCACCCCCTAAACGCCAGGTGAGAACAAGCCCAATCTGTCCAACATTTACCCAGGTTCGATTCCCCGCTGGGTCAGTATCTGTGTGGAGTCTGCACGTTCTCCCCCGTGTCTGCGTGGCTTTCCTCCGGGTGCTCCGGTTTCCTCCCACAAGTCCAAAGATAGGCAGGTTGGGTGGATTGGCCACGCTAAATTTCCCCTTAATTGGAAAAGAATTGGGTACTCTAAATTAGAAAAAAAAGGTTTGTGTTCACTCGAGTTTTTTTTTTAAATACAAATTTAAGAGTACCCAATTAATTTTCTTTCCAAATTAAGGGGTAATTTAGCGTGGCCAATCCACCTACCCTGCACATCTTTGGGTTGTGGGGACGAAACCCACGCAGACACGGGGAGAATGTGCAAACTCCACACGGACAGTGATTTTTTTTTTTTTTTTTATAAATTTAGATTACCCAATTATTTTTTCCAATTAAGGGACAATTTAGCGTGGCCAATCCACCTACTCTGCACATTTTTGGGTTGTGGGGGCGAAACCCACGCAGACACGGGGAGAATGTGCAAACTCCACACGGACAGTGACCCAGAGCCGGGATCGAACCTGGGACCTCAGCGCCGTGAGGCGGTTGTGCTAACCACTAGGCCACCGTGCTGCCCTCACACGGACAGTGATGAGTCAAATGTTAGCAGCGATTGTTGAAGGCATTATTGCAGGGATGGCATTCGGAGAGGGAGGGTCGAGATGGGTCAGGAAGAGCCAACCGAAATCAATTTGAACTATTTATTGGGAGTTCTTTTGAGGAGTTGAGGTGTGCTGTGGGAGCAGAGATTTACAGCGGGTGCAGGGGGCAACGTGAACATTCCGGGGGGAGGGGGTCGATGGAATACAGGGTTGGAGATCCAATCACATCACCCCCAGAATGGCAGAGCAGGAACGAGGGGCCGAGTGGCCTCCCCTGTTATGCCCGATTTCAGGTGCAGCCTCACCAATGCACTGCAGCAGGGTCTTAATCTCCATCCCTTTGCAATTCAGGTCAACATTCAATTTGCCATCCAAATGGGGAGCTACCTGAGCTCTCAAATCCCCATTAAATCCCCATTAACACGGAATTCTGCACTCTCTACATTTAGATAATATTTTTTTTTTCCCCCCCCAGTTCGTCCTCAGATTGGACAATACCACATGAAATCCCTTCGGCCAATTTTCTCCTCCCTCACTTACCCCTTTATTTTGTAGCCCCCCCCCCCCCCCCCACACAGAAACTGGCTGTTCCAACTCTTGCGCCATCAACGTACTTGGCTCAAAGTAGTCAGTTCCATTACCCATTGCTCACCTTTTCAAAAAAAAAAAATTTAGAGTACCCAATTCATTTTTTCCAATTTAGTGCGGCCAATCCACCTGCCCGGCACATCTTTGGGTTGTGGGGGAGAAACCCACGCAGACACGGGGAGAATGTGCAAACTCCACACGGACAGTGACCCAGGGCCGGGATCGAGCCTGGGACCTCAGCGCCCGTGAGGCAGCAGTGCTAACTCACTGCGCCACCGTGCTGTCCACCCATTTCTGATCCGATCTCTCCCACCTCCTAACCTATTGCCGACCTTCCTTTCCATACTAGCTGGCCCTCTGCCCCCATCACATTTCGACTTGAGCTCACAGCAAGGGTCATTTGGATTGAAAATGTTAACCCAGTGGCTCTCGCTCTCCCTCCCATCTCCAAAACGAGTTTCCAGACTTGCTGTGTTTATCCAGCATTTCCTCTTCACCTTTCAGATTTCTGCTTTCACAAATTACAAAATAATTGGCTGATCATTACTGTTTCTTACCAAATCCTGTTCGGTATTCTCCGCAGCCCCATGCCAGAATCGCGTTTGACGCGGGGGCGGTGAATCGATCTATACGCGGGAATCCGAATCGTAGCCGGCGCTGCTTGCTCGCACGTGGATTATGCGGCGTGGCTGAGGGGCCATTGACAGATGCCCCCTCCCTCCCCCCAGCAATTCTCTGGGCAAAACTGCGGACTCAAGTCCCCGGCCGCACTGGTGGGAGGGGGGGAAGTGTGAAATCAAGTACCGGTGGGGCTTTAGGAGTGGCAGGGGCGGCGATCGGGCGCGTTACATGTAGCGGCGCGGGGCCGATCGTTATTTCCTCGTCCAGCCCCGCCGGCTGAATCCGCCATCGAAATTCGCCGCGGTCACTGGCGGCCGCCGACGTGCGGACTGGGAGCCGGAGGTGCGGGGGCCTGTATCTGCAGCTCAAGCTGCGGGAAGCACTCCGCGGCCCTGCCAGCCGACTGCAGGTACATAGAACATAGAACAGTACAGCACAGAACAGGCCCTTCGGCCCTCGATGTTGTGCCGAGCAATGATCACCCCACTTAAACCCACGTAACCCGTATACCCGTAACCCAACAACCCCCCCATTAACCTTACACTACGGGCAATTTAGCACGGCCAATCCACCTAACCCGCACATCTTTGGACTGTGGGAGGAAACCGGAGCACCCGGAGGAAACCCACGCACACACGGGGAGGACGTGCAGACTCCACACAGTGACCCAGCCGGGAATCGAACCTGAGACCCTGGAGCTGTGAAGCATTGATGCTAACCACCATGCTACCGTGAGGCCCCCCGTGAGGTAGGAGAATAGCTGCTAATATATTTACAGTAAAACTCCAGCGTTTTTGGAGAATCCAGCCCCAGGTATTTAATCCTCCATTGGTGAAGATCAGTAGACAAAAATTAGTTACGAAGTCGGCCATTTCTTAAATTCCGGAATCCCGCTTTAAGAGCCCACACGCTCTCTCAATATAGTCCAGTCCTCATATTCCTCTAACACTCTCACATATTCCTTTGAATCGCTTTGCCGCTTTCACATCGACCCATTTCGCTTTCTACTCCCATCCTTCTGTTAACCAGAAGGATTTTAGTGACACACCCACACCTCGTGCCTGGGACAGAGCTTCGCGAGACCCCCCCCCCATATACACCGCCCACCATTCCCTTTAAGGAGTATGGGTGCGATTAGCATTCCTTGTTTATCCCATTTGCCGCAGGATGAGGTGGTACGGAGAGTCTCAAGGGTAGCTGGAGCTTCACACTTCCAGCCCAATCTAACCATCTCACTCCCAACCTGTAGATGCCAGGCAGCCATTGGAGTGAGTCAGGAGGTGGCGCAGTGGGTTAGCACTGCTGCCTCACGGTGCTGAGGTCCCAGGTTCGATCCCGGCTCTGGGTCACTGTCCGTGTGGAGTTTGCACATTCTCCCCGTGTCTGCGTGGGTTTCACCCCCACAACCCAAAGATGTGCAGGGTGGGTGGATTGGCCGTGCTAAACTGCCCCTTAATTGGGCAAAATTAATTGGGTACTCTAAAAAAAATTTAAAAACAGAAGCTACTGAGCACAGATTCCCAGTTTCTGCCTGTTGGTCAGGAGCAGCCTAACTCAGTTATGGAATCATAGGGGCTGTTTAGCACAGGGCTAATTCGCTGGCTTTGAAAGCAGACCAGCAGCACGGTTCGATTCCCGTAACAGCCTCCCCAAACAGGCGCCGGAATGTGGCGACTAGGGGCTTTTCACAGTAACTTCATTTGAAGCCTACTCGTGACAATAAGCAATTTTCATTTCATAGAAGAATTTACAGTGCAGAAGGCGGCCATTCAGCCCCTCGAGTCTGCACCGGCCCTTGGAAGGAGTACCCTACTTAAGCGCACACCTCCACCCTATCCCCGTAACCCCACCTAACCATTTTGGACACTAAGGGGTAATTGATCATGGCCAATCCACCTTTGGGCTGTGGGAGGAAACCCAGTTCTGATTCGCAAGACCCCGACGGTTAGATTAGTTGGCGGAGATGTTCATTGCCTGACACTTTTTTGGCACAAACGTTCCTTGTGGGAAACCAGGGACACCACATTAACCCAAATACCGCCCAGAGGTCAGGGAGGATAACTCATCTCAGCTCAGCTATCCATTTTTGAACCAAGGGAGGTCACTGGGAGAAACCCAAACAGAGTTAACCAGATTTTACCCGTTAACATCTCCACCCAGTCTCCTGCTGTCCATTTATATAAAAAAAACACAATCGGATTCAAATTTAGATCCCAGCTTCTAGCACAGGGGTGGGCAAACTTTTCCGTGCAAGGGCCACATTCAGAAATTCACAATTTTAAAGGGCCGCATAGTATATTAAGTAAAATAATTACTTCACCCGGTTATGATTCTGGGCGCCTCATATAGAACATAGAACAGTACGGCACAGAACAGGCCCTTCGGCCCTCGACGTTGTGCCGAGCAATGATCACCTTACTCAAGTCAACGTATCCACCCTATACCAGTAAGTAATCCAACAGCCCCCCCCCCCCCCATTAACCTTTAAAAAAAATTTATTTAAAAAAAAAAATTTTTTTTTTTTAAATAAATTTTTTTTTTTTTTTTAATGACTTGGTGGGCCACATAAAGACCTTTGACGGGCCGCATGCGACCCGCAGGCCGTAGTTTACCCACCCCTGTTCTAGCATTTCAACTGCAGCCCGCACACGTATAATTAATGGAGTCAATAAATACTGCACACATTGTCTGATTACGTTCTGAAGCTTTTCAGGGGATGTTTTTCTACAGGTTTGATGGGAAAGACTGGTTCCTCATTTCCCCCCCCCCCCCCCCCCCCCCCCCCCCAGCTGAGGGGTCAGTCCCCGGGGACATTGATTCAAAGTGAACGGTCGAAGGATGAGAGATGAACCTGCACCGGACAGTCCTCGAACCTTCACAGCTACGAACCAGGCCTAGAGATGTGCAGATTAGGTGGATTGGCCATGCTAAATTACCCTCAAGTGTCCAAAGAAAAATAAAAAAGTGTTTGGGGTGGTACGGGGATAGGGCGGAGGTGTGGGTTTCAATGGGGCGCTCTTTCAGAGGCCTGGTGCAGACTCGATGGGCCGAATGGCCTCTTTCTGCACTGTGATTCAGGGGCTGGAAGAGCGAGATTAAAACGAGCTCGTTTCTTATTTTCCTCCCCAATAGTCTCGATGGCCGAATGGACTTTTCTGCACCGTAACACATGTCTGTGGTTCTAAAAGTGAGTCACCGCATCACTAAATTTACTTTTTAAAAACCGATGACATCAGACTTGACAAATGCTATAAGAATCTCAAGCCGGGATCACCCAGGGTCAAAACCCTGGGAACGCAAGTACAGCGCACGGCCGCGATTCAAGGTAGCAGCTGTTCCCAGGGCAACCAGCAATGGGTAATAAATATTGGGTTGTTCAAGCTGCACAAGCAGCGGGGAACAATACTGAAATTGGACCAGCCATTTGTAAAAGTGGTTATAAACGCCCCCACCCGCCCGAGTCAGATATCCCTTTGGGAGAGGGCAAAAATCATTCAATGCTCAAAGTCAGACAAAGAGGGCGGTGAGATAGAGATTTACTAACATTTCTCCAAGACGTTTCCTGTATACGTACATTGTAAGCAACAAAAATGGCCCAAAACTACAACACAATTGCACTGTTAAACTGTGAATCGTGTCAACGATATCTTGTTCCAACTTTCTTTTAATGCAAACTTACCTTTTATGCTCTCGTACATTATTGCAGAGTATTTGTGTTCGCCTGGTTCAGTAGGCTTGCTCTTGAAGCAAACCCAGTTAAAAGTACCCGATTGGTCATTAACGAGGGTATATCTCTTGGTCCCCAACACCACGCCTTTCTCGTATATGGCATTCTTATTGTTCTGCAGATCGTTAATTGTTTTCACCTGTAACACATTAACGCTGGTTAGAAAGCAGCAAACATGAGCAAATCCCACTTCCATGCAGCCAGGGGTTAGATCTTCAATACACTGCCAGGGCCTGGGCGCTGGGGGAAGCTCCAAGTGAGGCGGTCAAAAGGGAACCAAGATGTGCGGGTTAGGTGGATTGGCCATGCTAAATTGCCCGTAGTGTAAGGTTAATGGGGGGATTGTTGGGTTACGTGGGTTTAAGTAGGGTGATCATTGCTCGGCACAACATCGAGGGCCGAAGGGCCTGTTCTGTGCTGTTCTATGTTCTATGTTAAGGGCTGCTCACGCGGCAGCACGGCGGCGCAGTGGTTAGCACTGCTGCCTCACGGCACCGAGGTCCCAGGTTCGAGCCCGGCTCTGGGTCACTGTCCGTGTGGAGTTTGCACATTCTCCCCGTGTCTGCGTGGGTCTCGCCCCCACAACCCAAAGATATGCGTGGATTGGCCACACTAAATTGCCCCTTAATTGGAAAAAATAGACACAATGGCTTCCTTCTGTGTAGTAAACATTCAATGAAAGCTACATTCAAACTAAATCCAAAATAACAGTCAATCAATAAGCAGTGCTATCAATGACAACAATAACCCCAACCCCTCCTTTCCCCCACCCTCATATACATAGAATTTACAGTGCAGGAGGAGGCCATTCGGCCCATCGAGTCTGCACATCGAGTCATGACCGATGGCAAGCAATAAACAGCAAACGGCCCCCATGAATTGGAGAACACTTCCCTCAGCCGCTGTCAGCTCAAACTTCACCTTTGAGAGTTAGAAATTCCAGTACCCCCCCCCACCCCCCGTCAACACCTCTTCCAACAACGAGGGGGCCGGCATTATCAGGAAGCTCCGAGTCTCCTTCCTGGCAAAGTCTCAGAGCCGCAGGTACCTAAACTCTTCCTCTTGCCCCAGTCAGAAGGTCATCGGCCTATAAGCTTAGGACAGGCTTGTCCAACGAGAAATCTCTTATGAAAAGTGGTTTCTTTTCAGACCGGGCTATTTTTTGAAATGTTAAATCTCGTGTCAAACTTCTCCCAAAGATTTACTCACTGGCCCCTCGAGTGTGGAGATGTTGAAAGGTTCTCAGCCCCACGTGAACAGATTCACCTGGTGGGGTGGGGGAGGGGAGGTGCTCCTCGAAAAACCCGCTCCTGCCAAACCTGCCGTATACAGATCTCGAGATTATTACATTCGAGGTCCTGCTTCCCAAATTCTGATTGCAAGACCTCATCCCCCCCCCTCCCCCCCTTCCTACCTGAATCATTGTTACAAAGGTTGATCACGACCTCCGGAGATCACCCTACCCCACGACCTCCAGAGATCGCCGAGGTCCCGGATTCGATCCCGGCTCTGGGTCACTGTCCGTGTGGAGTTTGCACATTCTCCCCGTGTCTGCGTGGGTCTCACCCCCACAACCCAAAGATGTGCAGGGTAGGTGGATTGGCCAGGCTAAACTGCCCCTTAATTGGAAAAAAAGAATTGGGTACTCTATTTTAAAAGAAGTTCACCGTGAGAGGGTTTTACCCCAAGTGGCAGCCGTTTATGAGGTATTTAAGAGTTGATCACTGTTTGGGGAGGGGGGGGGGGGGTTAGTTTATATTGTTATGGGGGGGTTAGTGTTTGGTTTTGTGCAAACTTTGTTTAAGAATAGTTAACATTTTAATAGAAATATTAAAACAAAAACATGTTGCAGATGAGTTGAGAAGGTCAAAGAACAAAACAGCACAGGAACAGGCCCTTCGCCCCTCCAAGCCTGCGCCAATCACGTGCCCTATCTAGACCAACCACCTGTATCCTTCTATACCCCGTCTGTTCATGTGCCTATCCAGATAAGTCTCAACAGTCGCTAACGTATCTGCCTCAACCACCTGACTTGGCAGCGCATTCCAGGCCACCACCACCCTCTGTGTAAAAACCTCCCCCACACATCCCCACTGAACATTTCCCCCCTCACCTTGAACTTGTGCCCTCTTGCAATCGTCATTTCCGCCCTGGGAAACCCAATCTGTACCCCTCATTATTTTATAAACTTCTATCAGGTCGCCCCTCGGCCTCCGTGTCTCTCGGGAGAGCAATCCCAGTTTATTCAGCCAATACCCTCCATACCAGGCAACATCCTGGGAAACCCTTTCTGTACTCTCTCTCTCCAAAGCCTCCATCTCCTTCTGGTAGTGCGATGACCAGAATTGGACGCAGTATTCCAAATGTAGCTTAACCAACGTTCTATATGACTAACATAATTTGAGCTTTTATACTCGATACCCTGTCCGATGAAGGCAAACATGCCGTATGCTTTCTTCACCACCATTACGGTAGCATTGTGGATAGCACAATCGCTTCACAGCTCCAGGGTCCCAGGTTCGATTCCCGCTGGATCGCTGTCTGTGTGGAGTCTGCACGTCCTCCACGTGTCTGCGTGGGTTTCCTCCGGGTGCTCCGGGTTCCTCCCACAGTCCAAAGATGTGCAGGTTAGGTGGATTGGCCATGATAAATTGCCCTTAGTGTCCAAAATTGCCCTTAGTGTTGGGTGGGGTTACTGGGTTATGGGGATAGGGTGGAGGTGTTTACCTTGGGTAGGATGCTCTTTCCAAGAGCCGGTGCAGACTCGATGGGCCGAATGGCCTCCTTCTGCACTGTAAATTCTATGTAATTCTATGTAATTACCACCTGTGCTGCCACTTTTAAGGATCTGTGGACCTGCACGCCCAGATCTCTGTGTCTCTATGCTCCTGATGGTTCTGCCATTTATTTTATAGCTCCCACCCGAATTGGATCGACCAAAATGCATCACCTCGCATTTGTCCGGGTTAAACTCCATTTGCCATTTCTCAGTCTCGGCCTGGTTGGGCCTGTGGTGATCACAAGTTAACTAGATGCAATACAACTGAGCAAACACTAGAGGGAGCAAGGGAGAGCTATAAATACACCGGGACAGGATGTACAATTTTCTTTAACGATGTACAGAAAATATGTAAAGAGAAAAAGGGGGATGTGGTGATCACAAGTTAACTAGATGCAATACAACTGAGCAAACACTAGAGGGAACACGGGAGAGCCATACAAATACACCGGGACAGGAAGTGAGGACACACTTCACGGAAGGCAGAACTGGTAGCAGGACAGACACACCAGCTAGTAGCATTTGAGGTAGCCGTAGGTTAAGCTCTGAAGAGAGAACGAATTCACAATAAAGCATCTTCTCCACATTTGAGACTACGAGCTTTATTAAGACTCGAGGAACAACACAGGGCCTACATTTTGGGAAGTACAGCACGAAGGGAGCATTCAACCCAAGATGGCGGCCAATCATTAATTTTTTCTTAAGAAAAAAAAAGAGTTAGTTACCGTCAGTTAAGGGGGTTTTAGTTTAATGTTGGAGGGGGGGGGGAGGGGGGGTGTTAAGATTGGGTATGTTCTTTTTTTTTTTTTTTTTTATAAATTTAGATTAGCCAATTATTTTTTCCAATTAAGGGGCAATTTAGTGTGGCCAATCCACCTACTCTGCACATTTTTGGGTTGTGGGGGCGAAACCCACACAGATAGATTGGGTATGTTCTTGATTGTTCTTTCTTGAAGCATCTCATGAGTCATACAACGCAGTGAAGGCCATTCAGCCCATCGAGTCTGCGCAAATCAAAAACAAACACGTAACCATTCTAATCCCATTTTCCAGCTCTTGGCCCAGGGCCGTGTCTGCCCTGGGATCGCACGGACACATCTAAATACTTCTGAGATGTTCTGAGGGTCGCTGCCCCCACCCCCCTTTCAGGCAGCGAGTTCCAGACTCCCACCCCCCTCGAGGAAAAAAAGTATTTTCCTCAAATCCCCTCTATAAACTCCTGCCCCTCATCTTACATCTACGTCTCCTGCTTTCTGTTTTAGATCATGTTATTTTGTTTATAATGAAAAAGTTTTCAATAAATATATATATTATTTGAAAGAATCATGAAGGGGCTGGGAAGTAGATGCGGAGAAACAGTTCCCTGGTGTAAAAGATCAAGAACAAGCAGGGCAGCACGGTGGCCTAGTGGTTAGCACAACCGCCTCACGGCGCTGAGGTCCCAGGTTCGATCCCGGCTCTGGGTCACTGTCCGTGTGGAGTTTGCACATTCTCCCCGTGTCTGCGTGGGTTTCGCCCCCACAACCCAAAGATGTGCTGGGCAGGTGGGTTGGCCACGCTAAATTGCCCCTTAATTGGAAAAAATAATTGGGTAATCTAATTTTTTTTAAAAAAGAACAAGAGAGAACGGATTTGAAAAAGAAGGAAATCCCGATGAGAAATGTTTTTCCCCCACCCAGCAAGTGCTCTGGGGTCTGAAACAAGAGGCCTGGAGGTGTGGTGGAGGCTGGAACGCGAGGCCTGGAACGCGAGGCCTGGTGGTGTGGTGGGGGCTGGAACGAGAGGCCTGGAGGTGTGGTGGGGGCTGGAACGAGAGGCCTGGAGGTGCGGTGGAGGCTGGAACGCGAGGCCTGGAGGTGTGGTGGAGGCTGGAACGCGAGGCCTGGCGGTGCGGTGGAGGCTGGAACGCGAGGCCTGGAGGTGCGGTGGAGGCTGGAACGCGAGGCCTGGAGGTGCGGTGGAGGCTGGAACGCGAGGCCTGGCGGTGCGGTGGAGGCTGGAACGCGAGGCCTGGAGGTGTGGTGGAGGCTGGAACGCGAGGCCTGGCGGTGCGGTGGAGGCTGGAACGCGAGGCCTGGAGGTGTGGTGGAGGCTGGAACGCGAGGCCTGGCGGTGCGGTGGAGGCTGGAACGCGAGGCCTGGAGGTGTGGTGGAGGCAGGTCCAATCGAGGCCTGGTGGGCATCAGATGATTATGTGAATAGAAACGATGGTCAGGAGGGTGGGGAAAGACTTCCGGTTGCGGCTATGACTAGCTAAGCCGCACATTTGGAAGCTCCTGCAACAAAGGTGTTTTTGGGCCAATTGGAGGGCCCCAACGGCGCTGAAAAAACGAATCCCGGTGGGGGAAGGTCCCCTGAGGAGAACTAGACCGATTTTATGGTCGGTACCCGGAGTGGAGCGGCAAGAAAAACGGCAGCAGCTCCCCAAAAAAAGCGGGGGAAGAAAATCAAAATGGCGGCCGGCGGTGCACCGGAGGAGTGGAAGAAATGGGCGGAGGAGCAGCAGGCCGCTCTCCTCCGTTTTTTCACGGAGATGAAAGTGGAACTCTTAGAGTCCATGAACGCGACGGCCACCAGGTTGGTGGGAGCCCAGGCGATCCAAGAGGCGTCGATTAAAGATCTGCAGCAGGAGATGGCCGCGAGGGAGGAGGAGGCCACAGTCATCGGGGCAAAGGTGGAGGCGCACGAGGCACTCCACACGAAGTGGCAGAGCCGCTTCGAGGAGCTGGACACTCGGATGAGGAGGAAAAATTTGAGGATCCTGGGCCTGGAAGAAGGCCTGGAGGGGTCGGATCTCCCGGGATATGTGGCGGAGATGTTGAGCTCCCTGATGGGGGAAGGGGCCGGTCCGGCGCCCCTGGAATTGGAAGAGGCATACCGGGTCATGGCCAGGAGGCCTAGGGCAAACGAGCCCCCGAGGGCGGTGCTGGTGCGGTTCCAGCGGCTAAGTGATCGAGAGAAAGTCCTGAGGTGGGCTAAAAGGGAGAAAAGCAGCAAGTGGCAGAACTCGACGGTAAGGGTGTACCAGGACTGGAGTGCGGAGGTGGCAAAGCGGCGGGCCCGGTACAACCGGACAAAGGCGGTGCTACACGCGAAAAAGATCAAATTTGGAATGTTGCAACCGGCGCGCTTGTGGGTCACCTACAAGGACCAACATCATTATTTCGAGTCCCCAGAGGAGGCCTGGACCTTTGTACAAGAGGAAAAGTTGGACACGAACTAAAACCTGGGAGCACCGGCGGTCGTAGCCGCCGGGGGACTCTTGATTGTGCAAGTGGCCCTTTTCTATTTCAGGCCAGGTCGGAACTGGGTAACAGTTTCGTGGAGTGTTTGGGGTGTTTTTTCTCGAACGGTTGACTTTTCTGAATATTTTGAAGGTTTCGAGTTGGTGGGTGTTTCTGTATATTTGTACTGTTGAAATCTCTATTGTGGGTCGTTAGCTTCTTATGGGGTGTTTTTTCCCGTTTCCAATTTCCCTTAGTTATTTACCCCTCCTACCCTTTTTCTTTGGGTGCTTGGGGGGGTTTTTTGGTTCTTTTTTTTCTTTTCGGGTTATGGTTATCTGCGGTTATTTATACTGTTTGATGGAGGGTGATGGTTGGGCACGCGGTTAGTTGATAGTTAGTTAATTATTTTGTTATTTAAGTATGTAGTTAAGTATTTATGTATTTAGTTGCCATTGGGTATTTGTATTTATATCGTTAAGTTGGGGAGACGGGACGGGGGGGAGCGGGTTGATTATGCGGGTCTTTCTCGGGGGTTTTAAGGGGATCTTTCACGGGCGCAGATGGGGTGAACCGGGAGGAGTCGGAATGTGGCAGGAGCAGCCGGGTCAGCGGAGACCAGCTGACTCTCGGGAGTACGATGTGGGGTACATCGCGGCTAGGAGGGGTCCTAGCCAGGGGGGGGGGGGGGGGGGGGGGGGAAGGGGGGGGGACTGGGGGGGGACACCGGGTTGCTGCTAGAAAGACCAGGGACGAGAAGGGGAGAGCCGGGGGGGGTGGGGGGGGGGGGGGGGGGCCATCGCTATGGGAAGCGGGTCAGAAAAGAAGGGATGACCCGGGGCGAGCAAGGGACAAGACATGGCTAATCGACAGGGAGTAGGGACGGGTCGCTCTGCGACCCGATTGATCACGTGGAACGTAAGGGGGCTGAATGGGCCGGTCAAAAGATCAAGGGTCTTCTCACACCTGAAGGGACTGAAGGCTGATGTAGCAATGCTGCAGGAGACTCATTTGAGGGTAGCAGATCAGGTCCGCCTGAGAAGGGGGTGGGTGGGACAGGTGTTCCACTCAGGCTTGGATATCAAGAACCGGGGGGGTGGCGATTTTGGTGGGAAAGAGAGTGTCGTTTGTGGCGGCAGAGGTGGTGGCAGACAAGGAGGGCAGGTACGTGATGGTGAGGGGTAGGCTGCAGGGAGAGAGTGTGGTACTGGTAAATGTGTATGCCCCGAACTGGGACGACGCGGGTTTTATGAGGCGCCTGCTGGGCCTCATCCCGGGACTGGAGGCAGGGGGCCTGATCATGGGAGGGGACTTTAATACGGTGTTAGACCCTGGGCTGGATAGATCGAGTTCCAGGACGAATAGGAGGCCGGCAGCGGCAGAGGTGTTAAGGGGGTTCATGGAGCAGATGGGAGGGGTAGACCCATGGAGATTTGGTAGGCCTAGGGCGAGGGAGTATTCTTTTTTCTCCCACGTCCACAGAGTGTACTCTAGGATCGATTTTTTCGTATTGAACAGGGGGCTGATACCGAGAGTGCAGGACACGGAGTACTCGGCCATTGCGATATCGGACCATGCACCACATTGGGTGGACGTGGACATGGGGGAGGCGCGGGACCAACGCCCGTTGTGGCGCCTGGATGTAGGGCTGTTGGCGGACGAAGAGGTGTGCAGAAGGGTGAGAACGGGCATTGAGAACTATCTGGGTACGAATGACACAGGTGAGGTGCAGGTGGGGACGGTCTGGGAGGCCTTGAAAGCAGTGATTAGAGGAGAGCTGATCTCCATAAGGGCACACAGAGAGAGGAAGGAGAGGCAGGAAAGGGAGAGGCTGGTGGGGGAGCTCCTAGAAGTAGATAGGAAATATGCGGCGGCGCCAGAGGAGGGGCTATTAAGGGAGCGGCGTAGCTTGCAGGCCAGGTTCGACCTATTGACCACTAGGAAGGCGGAAATGCAGTGGAGAAGGGCGCAGGGTGCGGCGTATGAGTACGGGGAAAAGGCGAGCAGGATGCTGGCACACCAGCTTCGTAAGCGAGATGCAGCCAGAGAGATTGGGGGAGTGAGAGAGAGGGGTGGGGATGTAGTGCAGAAGGGGCAAGAGGTGAATAGGGTCTTTAGGGACTTCTATAGGGAATTGTATAGGTCTGAACCGCCGAAGAGGAGAGGGGGAATGAAGAACTTTCTCGACAAATTGGGGTTCCCAAAGGTACAGGAGGGGCTGGTGGAAGGGTTGGGGGCGCCGATAGAGCTGCAGGAGCTAATTAAAGGGATAGGCCAGATGCAGGCGGGGAAGGCGCCGGGGCCGGATGGGTTCCCGGTGGAGTTTTACAGGAAATTTGTGGACTTGGTGGGTCCAGTGCTGGTGCGAGCCTTCAATGAGGCGCGCGAGGGGGGGGTTCTGCCTCCAACAATGTCGCAGGCCCTGATCTCCTTGATTTTGAAGCGGGACAAGGACCCGGTCCAGTGCGGGTCCTACAGGCCTATCTCCCTCTTAAATGTAGATGCCAAGCTGTTAGCAAAGGTCCTGGCAACCAGGATAGAGGACTGTGTGCCAGGGGTAGTCCATGAAGACCAGACGGGGTTCGTGAAGGGACGCCAACTTAACACAAATGTTCGGAGATTGTTAAATGTGATTATGATGCCAGCAGTGGAAGGGGAGGCGGAGATAGTGGTAGCGCTGGACGCGGAGAAGGCATTTGACAGGGTGGAGTGGGAATACTTGTGGGAGACGTTGGAAAGGTTTGGGTTTGGGGAGGGATTTATCAAGTGGGTAAAACTGCTCTATTCAGCTCCGATGGCAAGTGTGGTAACAAACGGGAGGAGGTCAGAATATTTTGGGCTCCATCGAGGTACTAGGCAGGGATGTCCCCTATCTCCCTTACTCTTTGCATTAGCGATTGAGCCGTTGGCGATGGCACTGAGGGGTTCAGGGGGGTGGAGAGGACTGACAAGGGGAGGGGAGGAACATCGGGTCTCGCTCTATGCGGATGATTTGTTGTTGTATGTGGCAGACCCGGAGGGGGGAATGCCGGAGGTAATGGGGATACTAGCGGAGTTCGGGGACTTTTCGGGATATAAATTAAATCTGGGGAAAAGTGAGGTCTTTGTAATACACCCGGGAGACCAAGGGGAGGGAATTGGGAGGCTCCCCTTCAAAAGAGCAGTTAAAAGTTTTAGGTATTTGGGGGTGCAGGTGGCAAAGAACTGGGGGACCCTACACAAGTTGAACTTTTCCAGACTGGTGGAGCAGATGGAGGAGGAGTTTAAGAGGTGGGACATGGTGCCGCTGTCGCTAGCAGGGAGGGTGCAGTCAGTTAAAATGACGGTCCTCCCGAGGTTCTTGTTTTTGTTCCAGTGTCTGCCCATCTTCCTCCCCAGGGCCTTTTTCAAGAAGGTAACGAGTAGTATCATGGGGTATGTGTGGGCACATGGCACCCCGAGAGTTAGAAGGGTCTTTTTGGAGCGGAGTAGGGATAGTGGAGGGCTGGCGTTACCCAACCTTTCCGGATATTACTGGGCGGCAAATACATCGATGGTACGAAAGTGGATGATGGAAGGGGAGGGGGCAGCCTGGAAGCGCATGGAGAGGGCGTCCTGCGGCAACATAAGCTTAGGGGCACTGGTAACGGCACCATGGCCGCTCCCTCCCACGAGGTATACCACGAGCCCGGTGGTGGCGGCCACCCTCAAGATCTGGGGGCAGTGGAGGCGACACAGGGGGGAAGTGGGAGGTCTGATAGGGGCACCACTAAGAGGGAACCACAGATTTGCGCCGGGAAACACAGGAGGGGGATTCCAGAGCTGGCAGAGGGCGGGTATTAGGCAACTGAGGGACTTGTTTATAGAGGGGAGGTTTGCGAGCCTGGGAGAGCTGGAGGAGAAATTTGGGCTCCCCCCGGGGAACACGTTCAGGTACCTCCAAGTGAAGGCATTTGCCAGACGACAGGTAGCGGGGTTCCCCGCGCTCCCCGACAGGGGGGTGAGTGAGAGGGTGCTATCAGGGGTCTGGGTCGGGGAGGGGAAGATCTCGGACATCTATAAGATTATGCAGGAGGTGGAGGAGGTACCAGTAGAGGAGCTGAAAGATAAGTGGGAGTTAGAGCTGGGGGAACAGATAGAGGACGGGACATGGGCAGACGCCCTGGAGAGGGTTAACTCGTTGTCGTCATGTGCGCGACTAAGTCTCATTCAATTTAAGGTACTGCATAGAGCCCACATGACGGGGACAAGGATGAGTCGGTTTTTCGGGGGTGAAGACAGGTGTATTAGATGTTCGGGAAGCCCTGCGAATCATGCACATATGTTCTGGGCATGTCCGGCACTGGAGGAGTTCTGGAAGGGGGTGGCAGGGACGGTGTCGAGAGTGGTGGGGTCCAGGGTCAAGCCAGGATGGGGACTTGCGATCTTCGGGGTTGGGGTGGAACCGGGGGTACAGGAGGCGAGGGAGGCTGGAGTATTAGCCTTTGCGTCCTTGGTGGCTCGGAGGAGGATCCTGATTCAGTGGAGGGACGAAAGGCCTCCGAGTGTTAACACCTGGTTAAACGACATGGCAAACTTTATCCAATTGGAAAGGATCAAATTCGCCCTGAGAGGGTCGGTGCAGGGGTTTTCCAGGCGATGGCAACCCTTCCTAGACCTCTTGGATCAGAGATAGAAACTGAGGCCATGACAGCAGCAACCCGGGAGGGGAGGGGAGGGCGGGAGGGGGGGGGGGGGGGGGGGGGGGGGGGGGGGGGGGGGAAAACGACGAAGGAAGTAGGGTAGCGGCGGTGGCACGGGAAAGGCCTGCCCGAGGACGCTGCTAGAAATGATAAGTTGGTCTGACTGTCGGTTCGCCGGCGGGGGGGGGGGGGGATGCGCGGGTAGGGGGGGGGGGGGGGGGATTCTTTTTCTCTTTCTTGTTAAGTAGGGGGGTTTGACTTTGTTTTGTTATAATTTAAATGTAAATGTAGGGGGGGTTAAAATGTTTGTATTTTGAAAAATTCAATAAAAATTATTTTAAAAAAAAAAAGGAGGGTGGGGAAAGACTCTGACCCACATCGCTCATTCTATGACTCTATTTTGTCCAGTTGAAACAGAGAAAGAGGAGCAAGAGGAGGCCATTCGACCCTGCAAGCCCACTCTGCCTACGATCATGGCTGATCATTCAACTCAATAGCCTAATCCCACTTTCCCCCCTATCCTTGGATTCCCTTCGCCCTCAGTGCTATATCTAACTGCTTCTGGTAAACAGAATGTTCTAGCCTCAACTACTTCCTGTGGTAACAAATTCCACAGACTCACCACTCTCTGGGTGAAGAAATATCTCCTCATCTCTGTCCTAAATGGTCTCCCCCGTATCCTCAGACTGTGACCCCTGGTTCCGGACACCCCCCCCCCCCCCAACCATCGGGAACATCCTTCCTGCATCTACCCTGTCCAGTTAGAGGTTTCTCTCAGATCTTCTCCCCCCCCCCCCCCAACCTCATTCTTCTGAACTCCAGCGAATACAAGACTTTTTTTTATAAATTTAGAGTACCCAATTATTTTTTTCCAATTAAGGGGCAATTTAGCGTGGCCAATCCACCTACCCTGCACATCTGTGTGTTGTGGAGGTGAAACCCACACAGACACGGGGAGAATGTGCAAACTCCACACGGACAGTGACCCAGAGCCAGGATCAAACTCGGGTCCTCAGCGCCGTGAGGCAGCAGTGCTAACCACTGTGCCACCGTGCTGCCCCTAGCAAATACAATTTTAACCGACTTAGTCTCTCCTCGTACGTCAGTCCCGCCATCCCAGGAATCAGCCGGGTAAACCTTCGCTGCCGTCCCTCGAGAGCAAGAACATCCTTCCTCAGAGAAGGAGACCAAAACTGCCCCCAATACTCCAGGTGTGCCCTCACCAAGGCCCTGTACAATTGCAGCAACACATCCCTGCTCCTGTACTCAAATCCAATCGCTAGGAAGGCCAACATACCATTAGCCTTCTTTACTGCTGGGAAAAAAAGGGGCTGGTTTAGCACAGTGGGCTAAACAGCTGACTTGTAATGCAGAACAAGGCCAGCAGCCTGGGTCCAGCGTACCAGCCTCCCCGAACAGGTGCTGGAATGTGGTGACTAGGGGCTTTTCACAGTAACTTCATTGAAGCCTACTCGTGGTGACAATCAGTGATTATTATATTATTACCTTCAGTAACTGGTGTACAATGACACCCAGGTCTTGCACATTCCCCGCTCCTAATTTGTGGCTATTTAGATAATAATCTGCCTTCCCGTTTTTGCTACCATAGTGGATACCCTCCCATTTCTCCAAATGATATTGTGGGCATCATGGTAGCACAGTGGTTAGCACTGTTGCTTCACAGCTCCAGGGTCCCGGGTTCAATTCCCGGCTTGGGTCACTGTCTGTGCGGAGTCTGCACCTTCTCCCCGTGTCTGCGTGGGTTTCCTCCGGGTGCTCCGGTTTCCTCCCACAGCCCAAAGATGTGCAGGTTAGGTGGATTGGCCATGCTAAATTGCCCTTGGTGTCCAAAACGGTTAAGTGGGGTTACTGAGATAGGGTGGAGACGTGGGCTTGAGTAAGGCGGTCTTTCCAAGGGCTGGTGCAGACTCGATGGGCCGAATCGCCTCCTTCTGCACTATAAATTCTATACTGCATCTGCCATTCATTTGCCCACTCACTCAGCCTGTCCAAATCCCACTGAAGGATCTCTGCATCCTCCTCACAGCTCACCCTCCCACCCAGCTTTGCATCATCTGCAAATTTGGAGATATTACATTTCGTTTCCTCATCTAAATCATTAATATATATTGTGAATAGCTGGGGTCCCAGCACCGATCCCTGTGGTACCCCACAGGGGCTGGTATAGCTCACAAGGCTAAATCGCTGGCTTATAAAGCAGACCAAGCAGGCCAGCAGCACGGTTCAATTCCCGTACCAGCCTCCCCGGACAGGCGCCGGAATGTGGCGACTAGGAGCTTTTCACAGTAACTTCATTGAAGCCTACTCGTGACAATAAGCGATTTTCATTTCATTTCACTAGTCACTGCCTGCTTGGAAAAAGACCCATTATCTTTTTATATTTAAAGACCCATTACCCTGCTGGGGCAGCAGGGTAGCATGGTGGTTAGCATAAATGCTTCACAGCTCCAGGGTCCCAGGTTCGATTCCCGGCTGGGTCACTGTCTGTGTGGAGTCTGCACGTCCTCCCCCTGTGTGCGTGGGTTTCCTCCGGGTGCTCCGGTTTCCTCCCACAGTCCAAAGATGTGCGGGTTAGGTGGATTGGCCATGCTAAATTGCCCGTAGTGTCCTAATAAAAGTAAGGTTAAGGGGGGGGTTGTTGGGTTACGGGTATAGGGTGGATACGTGGGTTTGAGTGGGGTGATCATGGCTCGGCACAACATTGAGGGCCGAAGGGCCTGTTCTGTGCTGTACTGTTCTATGTTCTATGTTCTAATTCCTATTCTTTGTTTCCTCTCTGCCAACCAGTTTTCTATCCATCTCAATACACGACCCCCAATCCCATGCCCTTTAATTTTACACAATAGCCTTTTATGTGGGACTTTGTCAAGACCCTTCTGAAAATCCAAATGCCCCCCCCCACTTGTCAACTGTACTAGCTACATCCTCGAAGAATCCCGGTAGATTTCAGTATGATTCCCCCTTCAGGAATCCATGCTGTCCGATCCTGCCACTGTTTTCCAAGTGCTCGGCTATAAAATCTTTGATAATAGATTCTAGAATTTCCCCCACTATCAATGTCCCGACGGGTCTGTAATTCCCCGTTTCCTCCCTTTTTAAAGAAAAGCAAATTACTGCGGATGCTGGAAACTGAAACCAAAGGGAAAATGCTGGAAAATCTCAGCAGGTGGCAGCATCTGTAGGGAGAGGATAGAGCTGACGTTTCGAGTCGAGAGGACCTCAGCTTTGACAGAGTCACCTGGACTCGAAACGTCAGCTCTATCCTCTCCCGACAGATGCTGCCACCTGCTGAGATTTTCCAGCATTTCCGCCCTTTTTAAAATCGTGGAGTTACATTAGCCACCCTCCAATCTGCAGGAGCAAGTCCCTGAAGTGTTCTATCCTCGCCTGTGACCATCTTCGGGACCCCCGCCACGTCCAGTCCCGCTGGCACTAACCTACGGGTATCACATATCGCTGCCCACAGAGACTTGCCTTCCAGTCCGAGGTGCTGCCTACACTGGTTCCAAACCGTTAACACTGATACCATCACTATGCTCACGGAGTATCGGACCGGCGAGAATGGCAGGGACGCCAAGAACAGTGCCCTCAAACTGGTCCCCCTCCACCGACCCCAGTCTGACCCCTCCTCCACCGTCCATTTCCTAACCGTTGCGATGTTTGCTGCCCAGAAGTAATTCAATAGGCTCAGCAAAGCCCCCCCCCCCATCATCGATCCCTTTCCAGAAACACCCTCCTCACCCGCAGGGCCTTCCCTGCCCACACAGACCTCGAAACCACCCCACTGACCTTTCTAAAGGAGGACTCGGGAACACAGATGGGAAGGTTCTGAAATATGAACAGAAACTTGGGCAGCACCATCTGTACCCGCCCTGTACCCACCCTGCCAAAGACACGGGCAGCACTGCCTGTACCCACCCTGCCAAAGACACGGGCAGCACCGCCTGTACCCACCCTGCCAAAGACACGGGCAGCACCGCCTGTACCTGCCCTGTACCCACCCTGCCAAAGACACGGGCAGCACCGCCTGTACCTGCCCTGTACCCACCCTGCCAAAGACACGGGCAGCACATCCCACCTCGTGACGTCCCCCTTCATTCCCTCCAACAATCGCAGCAAGTTCAAGTTCTGCAGTTGGGCCCCCCACTCCGCGTCACCTGTATCCTGAGATAATGGAAACTCCCCCCCCCCCCACCACCCGGAACCACAACTCCCCCCCCCCACCACCCGGAACCACAACTCCCCCAGCCTTCTCTCCTGCCCCCTGCCGTTTATCGGGAACATCTCACTTTTCCTCATATTCAATTTAGAGAATTGGATCACATCAAACATTGGGGAGGGAGGGGGGCTGGGGGCTGGGGGGTTGGGAGGGTTGGGGGCTGTGTGTGTTAATGGCGACTATGGGCGATTCCTGATTCCTTTTTGTCATTTATGTTAACATGCGGGCTGATGTCTGGGGTTTGGTGGGAGGATGGGATGGGAGGATGGTATTGATGTGGGGATTGACATTACATTCATTATTGTTTATTGGTGGCTGTAAATTTGGGAGAAAGTGAGAAAAATAATAATTTTTTCTTTTTTTTTTTTAAACACCCACCTCAAAAAATCCACCCATCCCAGTTGGGACATTCACTCACACCACAGGCATCCTCTCGAACTTCCCGCTTACCATCACGTACCTGCCCCCAGGGTCAGCTTCGATACGGCCGACCTCAAACACCACCCTCTTGTTGACCAGCACCACCACCCCGGAGTGGAACAGCTGCCCAACCCACTCCCCTTCCTCAGCCTCGTCTAACCCCTCAGCTTCCTTTGGCCCCCCACGCATTCCACGTAATGTCGGGAGGGGGAGGCGTGACCCACAGACGAGCAGGACCTCAAACTGCAGCCCCTCCTTGTGGAGGGCAGCCTTGGTACTGGTGTTGGCAGCCCTCCGCTCGGCCAGCTCCGCACCCTGGTATATCCTCAGCTCGCTCCCCTTCTGCTCGTCTGCCTCGCCCGTGTCAACATTGTCTCCTCATCAAGAGAACGATGCAGCCTCACCACCATCTCCCCCGCCTTCGGCCTCCTCCTCAGCACCCTCAAATCAACCTAAAGGTGGGGTGGTCGAGACCCCCCCCCCCTTCAGCTTCTCCAGCATATTTGCCACGCAGCGAACTGCACTCCTTTGACCCCCTCGGGCATCCCCACGATTGGGAGATTCCGCCTCCTAGATTCTCGAGGTCCTCCACCTTCTCCCTCAACCTTCACCATGGGCACCATCTCTGCCTCCAGCGAGGTCAGCCGGTCCTTGTAAACCCCCCCCCCCCCCCCTCCCAACTCCTCCACCCTCTGCCCCACTCTCTCGATAGCCGCCCTTACCGGCTCCACCACCAGGTGCTCGGAGGCCTCCCTCCTCGATCACAGGGTGGGCAACGATACCCCGGCACCTTCCACCATCTTTGGCTGTGTCGCACCTCGAATATTCTCCCCAATCTGGCAAAGCCATAAACCGGCCCCACCAGAGGAGTATTGCAATCCCTCAGGGCTTATGCACCAGTTGCCAGAGAACACCCCTCAAATCAGGTGAGGAAGGACCAGAAACCTCCCCCTCGAGTGGGACCTACCAAACATACGACCACTCACTCCATGGCAGCCACCACAAGTCCCCACATGCACTATTCAAGCACTCTAGGATGTAGATTCTCAGGCCCTGGGGATTTATCAGCCTTCAAACCCATCAATTTCCCCAACACCATTTCTCTACTGATATTGATCAGCTTCCGTTCCTCCCTCTCACTAAACCTTGCGTTCCCCAACATTTCTGGGATCTGATTTGTGAAAACAGAACTAAAGTACGTATTTAGTTGCTCGGCCATTTCTTTGTCCCCTGTTACACATTCCCCTGTTCCGGACTGTAAGGGACCTACATTTATCTTCAACCTTTTTCTCTTCATGTACCAATAGAAACTTTGACAGTCAGTTTTTATGTTCCCTGCAAGCTTGCTCTCGGTCACTATTCCCCCTTATTGATCAATCCCTTGGTCCCTCTTTGCTTAATTCTAAACTGCCCCCCAATCCTCAGTATGTTCCGTTTTATGTTCCAGATAACACCCGCAGTAATTTGCTTTTATATTCCAGCCAGGTTTTGTTCAATTTCTACCTTTAATTCCGGACACAGACTCCAACATCAGCAGCACCGACGTCTTTTTTATGCGTCCAGATGATGTGAGCATTAGTGGCCAGAACAAGGTTTATGAAGAAACCCTACTTGCCCATGAAATCTGGGTGGTGGGGTCGATGTGACTGGTACTAACAAAACGCCTCAACCCCTCACGTTCAAATTATTCAGTGCGTACATGCTATTCAACGTGGATAGCCCCACATTCCATTTAATCTTCCCCTATTTTGAAACAAAAAAAAAAGTGATCAGGATTAGGACCCATTGACTAATGGAAACTAAAATTAATTCTGAATCGCCATTCACGTCAATCCCATATCCCCAGTATCATTTTAAATTCCATCAGTTGTTGCCGTTGAAATTTCTTTTAATTAAATATAAATTGAGTGTACCCAATTATTGTTTTTCCAATTAAGGGGCAATTTAGCGTGGCCAATCCACCTACCCTGCACATCTTTGGGGTTGTGGAGGTGAAACCCACACAGACACGGGGAGAACGTGCAAACTCCACAGGGACAGTGACCCAGAGCCGGGATCGAACCTGGGACCTCGGCGCCGTGAGACTGCAGGGCTAACCCACTGTGCCACCGTGCTGCCCTGGGGAATCTCAATAAGATACCGCCACCATCCAATGGCTTGAAAATCCCGCTCATCGTATCCCGTTCCCAACGCGTGGACGTCCCCAGTCATCAACTCCACCTCCCTCCTCGTCACACCCAAACTGAGCTGCCAACCGCATCATCCACCTTCATTTCCATCATCATCTCAGCCCATTTGCTAAAGCCAATCTCCGCCTTCTAATCGCAATGTTTCCAACATCTTCCAGGTTGACCTCTCTCCAAGACCTCTTAAACCCTTCACCATTTCACCCATAATGTCTCCATCCTCTACCTGTTCGGGGAAAAAGTCTCTGACTGTCTACTCTATCTATTCCCCGGCTCATCTTATAAACCTCTATCAAGTCGCCCCTCATCCTTCTCCGTTCTAATGAGAAAAGGCCCAGCTCCCTCAACCTTTCCTCTTAAGACCTGCTCTCCATTCCAGGCAACATCCTGGTAAATCTCGGGTGAATGGTGGAAAATATGGGGGGGGGGGAAAATCGGCACAACATCGTGGCCGAAGGGTCTGTTCCCTGCTGTATTTTCTATGTTCTATGCTCGAGTCTCTTCTCACATCACTGAAGTAATTTGATCCCAATTCCCTAAAGCCTTCTCCATATCCCTCATCTTTCTCGTTCGACGTTATAACCAGTTATATTAACTTCCCAGTTCTGAATGAGCTGCCTCTCATCTGTGGTGGCCACAACGTCGTACCCTCCCGTGTACCCAAAATGAATTTCTGTACACTCCCATGTGTTTGTAGAAAGTGTTATTGGGGCCACATGTCCTTTACTAGCTACTTTCACGATGTCAAATTGGAGTATTTTTCGGTGATCACTCACTAAGTAGGATTGTCCTCCTCAGAAACTCTCTCTGATCACAGATGCTGTGGGGTCTTGCACGGCTGACGAGGCCGATAGATACTAGAGTCCATCTTCGACTGCACACTTATAGAACATTACAGCGCAGTACGGGCCCTTCGGCCCTCGATGTTGCGCCGACCTGTGAAACCATCTGAAGCCGATCTGACCTACACTATTCCATTTTCATCCATACGTCTATCCAGTGACCACTTAAATGCCCTTAAAGTTGGCGAGTCTACTACTGTTGCAGGCAGGGCGTTCCACACCCCTACTACTCTCTGAGTAAAGAAACTGCCTCTGACATCTGTCCTATATCTACCACCCCTCAATTTAAAGCTATGTCCCCTCGTGTTGGTCATCACCATCCGAGGAAAGAGACTCTCACTGCCCACCCTATCTAACCCTCTGACTATCTTATATGTCTCTATTAAGTCACCTCTCAGCCTTCTCCTCTCTAACGAAAACAACCTCAAGTCCCTGAGCCTTTCCTCGTAAGACCTTCCCTCCATACCAGGCAACATCCTAGTAAATCTCCTCTGAACCCGTTCCAAAGCTTCCACATCCTTCCTATAATGTGGTGACCAGAACTGCACGCAGTACTCCAGGTGTGGCCGCACCAGAGTTATGTACAGCTGCAGCATGACCTCGTGGCTCCGAAACTCAATCCCCCTACTGATAAAGGCTAGCACACCATATGCCTTCTTAACAGCCCTATTAACCTGGGTGGCAACTTTCAGGGATTTATGTACCTGGATGCCGAGATCTCTCTGTTAAAAGCAAGTCAAGCAAACCTCAGGGGTTCGAGCCCTGTGCACCCCATCCCTATTCTGCCCCTGCTGAACTTACATGCATTGCCTTTGGTCCCTACCACTGAGTCCATATTCCAGGTTGCTGGTATTCCTTTCTCAGGCTCCTCCTCGAAGAATTGTGACCCTTCAATCAAGAGGTTCCTTCAAGTCAGCAAGTCAGTCTCCTCTGCGCAAGGGCCTCCCAGGTATTGACATCTATGTTGCAACTCTTGAGGCAAACCTTCAGGGTGCTTTTGAAGTGCTTCCTTTGCCTCCTCCCCCACCCCCAACCCCACTCTTTGTTCAGGAGCCTTCCTGGAGCTAGGCGAAGAGGATTTGGTTTGGCATTCAGCACTCTGATATCCTACGCACATGGCCGGCCCAGTGGAATTAGCTTAGCGATGAGCGCGATTACCAGAAACTAAAGGTCAGAGACACAACGGGTGAAGGAATTAGAGAAGAGTAGAGAAATTTTAAAACTTTGCATCTAGATGCACGAACCATTGAGAACAAGCAATGAGTTAACGGCAGGGCGGCACGGAGGCGCAGTGGTTAGCACTGCTGCCTCACGCCGCCGAGGACCCGGGTTCGATCCCGGCCCCGGGTCACCGTCCAGTGTGGGGTTTGCACATTCTCCCCGTGTCTGCGTGGGTCTCACCCCCACAACCCAAAAAGATGTGCAGGGTAGGTGGATGTGCAGAGCTGCAGACTGGCTGTCCAACCTCTCGGAATCTCTCCAAATGGAGAAAATCAAATTCGTCATCTGAGGGTCAGACGGCGGCTTCCACAGAACGTGGGAGCCATTCATGCGACTGTCCCGGGACCTGTTTGTGGCCAACGAACAGGAGGAAGAATAGTCGGGTGGCCAAGAATCAGGGGAAAGTCGTCAAGAATCAGGGGAAGGTAGCCAAGGCATGAAAGGGAGAGAGGGACTGGGAGGGGGGACAGCTAAACCCGAGGAAAGAAAGGCAAACCGTGGAGGGGGGGGGGGGGACAAGAGAGGTGAACGTGGGGGGTGGGGGGGTAGGGAAACGGGAGCCGGAAGGAAGGCACGGGATACCAAAACGTGCACGACATCTCAAGGAGCAGGGAACGAGGAAAATAAAGACGGAGGACGGGAGGAGCAGCAGAAGCGGAAGCGAGCGCGAGACGGCAGCGAGATCCGTCCGGGAGAAGCAGGCGACAACAACACGAAACACAGCCAAGTATCGCCCACTGTAATTATCTCCCCGGCACCCAAATGTATATTTGCCTCCCCAATCCCCTATTTCATATTTTATTGTGTTTTAGGTTGGAGTTTGCCCCTCTCTTCCAAATATGTGTATGTTTCTTGTTCTGTGTACATAACGGTAATTATACCTTGTTCAAAAACCCAATAAAAAAACATTTATTTTAAAAAAAAAATGTTTGATGAATTTCTTTGAAGATGTAACCAGCAAAGTAGATAATGGGGATCCTGTAGATGTTGTATATCTGGACTTCCGGAAGGGATTTGATAAGGTGCCACACAGAAGGTTAACAGAGACATAGAAAATAGAAGCAGAAGGAGGCCATTCAGCCCATCAAGCCTGCTCCGTCATTCATTATCGTGGCTGATCATCAAGTTCAATACCCTGATCCCACCCCACCCCACCCCACCCCCCATATCCCTTTAGCCCCAAGAGCTGTATCTAATTCCTTCTTGAAATTACACAATGTTTTGGCCTCAACTATTTTCTGTGGGAGTGAATTCCACAGATTCCCCGCTCTCTGGGTGAAGAAATTTCTCCTCACCTCAAGTCCTAAAAGATTTACCCCTTATCCTCAAACCATGACCCCTAGTTCTGGACTTTCCCACCATCGGGAACATTCTTTCTGAATCTACCCTGTCTAATCCTATTAGAAGTTTCTATGAGGTCCCCTCTCACTCTTCTTTTTTTTTCCATAAATTTAGAGTACCCAATTAATTTTTTTTCCAATTAAGGGACAATTTAGCATGGCCAATCCACCTAACCTGCACATCTTTGGGTTGTGGGGGTGAAACCCACGCAGACACGGGGAGAATGTGCAAACTCCACACGGACAGTGACCCAGGGCCGGGATCGAACCCGGGTCCTCAGCGTTGGCCCTCTCCCTCTTCTAAACTCCAATGAATACAATCCTAATTTTAGTCTCTCCTCATACAACAGTCCCGCCATCCCAGGAATCAGCCGGGTAAACCTTCGCTGCCGTCCCTCGAGAGCAAGAACATCCTTCCTCGGATAAGGACACCAGAACTGCGCACAATACTCCAGGTGTGGCCTCATCAAGGCCCTGTACAATACACAAGGTGAGATCACATGGGATTAGATGTAGTTTATTTGCTGGGAAAGAATACCGGCTGAGACAGAGAGTCAGGATCAATGGGTATTTTCCTGGATGGCCAGATGTAACTAATGGGGTACCACAGGGTTCGACTCTCAGACCCCAGAAATGTCAAATGGGTCAAAATGTGGCAGATAGAGCGTAACGTGGATAATTGCCCTTAGTGTTGGGTGGGGGTTACTGGGTTATGGGGATAGGGTGGAGGTGTTGACCTTGGGTAGGGTGCTCTTTCCAAGGGCCGGTGCAGACTCGATGGGCCGAGTGGCCTCCTTCTGCACTGTAAATTCTATGAAATTTCAAAGTGTGCGAGGTCAGCAATTTTGATTGGAAAACTGGGAAGGCAACTTAAACGGGGAGACACTTTGGGAAACTCCGGTACAGAGGGATCTGGGGATCCTAGTGCACGAGTCACAGAAAATGAGCATGCATGTGCAGCAGATAATAACCAAATTGAATGGAATGTTGGCATTTATAGCTTAAAGAGAGAGTGTAGAAAGGTAAGGAAGTGTTACAACTATACAAGGCATTGGTGAGAACACACCCAGAGTATTGGGCACCTTTTGGGGCCCCTTATTTGAGGAAAGATGGAGTGACATTGGAGGCAGTTCAGAGGAGGGTCACTAGATTGATTCCAGAGGTGAGGGGTTTGTCGTGCGAGGAGAGATTGAACAGTTTAGGCCGATACTCTCGAGTTTAGAAGAATGAGGGGAGATCAAATTGAGGTGTACAAGATGATAAAAAGTTTGGATAAAGTAGACGTGGAGCGGATGCTGCCTCTTGTGGGGCATTCTAAAACAAGAGGTCACACTCTCAGGATACGGATTTAAACAGATTCGAGGAGAAACTACTTCTCCCGAAGGAGTTGTCAATCTGTGGATTTCGCTGCCCCAGAGTGCAGTGCATGCTGGGACAGTGAGTAAATGTAAGGAGGAGTTAGACAGATTGTTATTCGGTAATGGGTTGAAGGGTTACGGGGAACGGGCAGGAGGGTGGAGTTGAGGCCAGGATGGGATCAGCCATGATTGAATGATGGAGCAGACTCAATGGGCCAAATGGCTCAATTCTGCTCCCATAACTTATGATCACACACCTTTCAAGACTGTCTCCCACCATAGGTCTGCCACGGCCAAGGAATATTTCCAACATTTTCTGTTTTTATTACTTTCACACTTGAGAATTGTTATGGTACCAGGAGGGAGGCCATTCAGTCCATGGGATTGGCTCCCAGTCGCTCTCCAAATGAGCATTATGACTTCGTGCCATTTCCTTGCAAGCTGCATATTGAATGAACAATCACATCATCAAATACCCCCTTCAATGCCTCGATTGAACCTGCCCCACATCACTTCCCGCAAGTGCATTCCAGACCCCAACCATTCCTTGGGAAAAACGTTCTTCCTCGCATAACATCCGCTTCTTTTGTAAATCACTAAATCTGGTTTGAGATCCTTTTACCAGCAGGAACTGATTTTTCCTAAACTTTCAAAGAACAAAAGAAAAGTACAGCACAGGAACAGGCCCTTCGGTCCTCCAAGCCCGTGCCGACCATGCTGCCCGTCTAAACTGCAATCTTCTACACTTCCTGTGTCCGTATCCCTCTATTCCCATCCTATTCATGTATTTGCCAAGATGCCCCTTAAACATCACTATCGTCCCTGCTTCCACCACCTCCTCCGGCAGTGAGTTCCAGGCACCCACTACCCTCTGTGTAAAACACTTCCCTCGTACATCTCCTCTAAACCTTGCCCCTCGCACCTTAAACCTATACCCCCTAGTAATTGACCCCTCTACCCTGGGGAAAAGCCTCTGACTATCCACTCTGTCCATGCCCCTCAATCTTGTAGACCTCTATCAGGTCGCCCCTCAACCTCCGTCGTTCCAGCGAGAACAAGCCGAGTTTATTCAACCGCTCCTCATAGCTAATGCCCTCCATACCAGGCAACACCCTGGTAAATCTCTTCTGCACCCTCTCTAAAGCCTCCACATCCTTCTCTCCATGAGGCAGCAGGGCTAACCACTGCGCCACCGTGCTGCCCCTGTATCCAATACTTAAAGGGTGCAGAATGTAACGTCCGATATATTTCAGTCGGAATATAACTCTGAATAGAGCCAGGGTTCCCCATGTGAGGACTGACTGGTTTCAGTCAAACATTGCAAAAAGCTACAAATTGAGAAAAGCTGTGGGCAAACTTTTTTTTTTTTAAATTACACATTGCAATCATTTCAACACAAAAGGCTGGAGCTGCCTTTGAAAATCATACTGACGGGGAGACAGAGGCGAGTGATTGCATCATAGCCCACCCCACCCCACCCAGACAGATTCCAATGCCTTTCTATCCCAGCTCAAACTGATTAGCAATAGATTCAGTCCTGGGCGGGTTTCAGATGATCAAGAAAACACATCATAATGCTTCTATCCCACTCCCTAGCTTCGCACCCACAGAAACTCCTGGAGATATTATATTTTTTTTAAATTCAGAGTAGCCAATTATTTTTCTTTTTCCAATTAAGGGGCAATTTAGCACGGCCAATCCACCCAACCAGCACATCAATTGGGTTGTGGGGGTGAAACCCACGCAGACACGGGGAGAACGTGCAAACTCCACACGGACAGTGACCCAGGGCCAGGATTCGAACCAGAGTCCTCAGCGTCGTAGGCAGCAATGCTAACCACTGTGCCTCCTCTTCTGTGGCTATTAGACAGATAGGTAACTACATAGTAACAAAGACAGTAGATGAGCCAGTCCATTTTTAAAATTGAATCTATTACCCATCCCCCAATTGCCCCTGAAGGTGGGGGTGAGCCACTTTCTTGAGCCGCTGCAGTCCATGTGGTGTAGGTACACCCACTGTGCTGTTAGGGAGGGCGTTCAAGGATTTTTGACCCAGTGACAGTGAAGGAAAGGCAGATATATTTCCCAGTCAGGGTGATGGTGTTCCGGTGTCTGCTATTCTGGTGGAGGTCGTCGGTTTGGAAAGTGTTGTTGAAGGATTCTTGGGAGAGTTCCTGCAGTGCATCTTGTAGATGGTACACACGGCTGCCGCTGTGCGTCGGTGGGGGAGGGAGTGAATGTTTGTGGAAGGGGAGCAATCAAGCGGGGCTGCTTTGTCCTGGATGGTGTTGAGCTTCTTGAGTGTTGTTGGAGCTGCGCTCATCCAGGCAAGTGGAGAGTCTCCCATCACACTCCTGACTTGTGCCTTGTAGATGGTGGACAAGCTTTGAGGGCGAGTCACTGACCGAATTCCTGTCTAGGCAAGTTCTCCCTCGGAGAGATTCACTGAATGCCACTCCCTGGCTTCAGCCAGGTAATCCAGCACATTGTTCACACACGCATTAATCCAATTTCCTCTTGGAAAGCAAGCCCTGACTGAACGTTAACCCTCACACCTCCTCCACACTCACTGCCTTTCCCCCCCCCCTCAGAGAGAGAGAGCAGCTCAAACAGCTCGAGTTAAAACTGGGCTCACAGCTGAAGGGTTTAAAAAAAACAGAACAGTGGCTGGGAGTGGGAATGAACAAGGTTAAACAAAGTTGCCCCAGGTCAGTGCAGCTTTAATTTGTATGGAGGGAGTTTGCCAGAATGGAAATGTGGATTCAGTCATTAGGGCCACTCCCTAAAGCAACATGTCGATCAGGAGTGGGGGAGGGAAGGGCCATTCTCTACACTTTACATTAAACTTGAAAGGGAGATTTTAAAAGTCCCTTAATTTCCAGGAAGGGGGGGGGTGAATTTGGCCAAAGTAGGGTCAGACCCACCGGATAGGGCAGAAACTCCAGGAATCAAGGAATTGCAACCTTTCCTTCAAGAGGGTGTGGACACAGGAAGTTTAAACCCAGGGATCCCCCACAGAGAGATTGTAAACAGACCAGCTGCACTTTAACCTGCTACAAGGGTACAAACTGTGCCCGAGAGTGGGGCTAGCGTTTAGACAGAGGGGCTAGCGTTTAGACAGAGTGGCTGGGGGCTAGCGTTTAGACAGAGTGGCTGGGAGCTAGCGTTTAGACAGAGGGGCTAGCGTTTAGACAGAGGGGCTAGCGTTTAGACAGAGGGGCTAGCGTTTAGACAGAGGGGCTAGCGTTTAGACAGAGGGGCTAGCGTTTAGACAGAGGGGCTAGCGTTTAGACAGAGGGGCTAGCGTTTAGACAGAGGGGCTAGCGTTTAGACAGAGGGGCTAGCGTTTAGACAGAGGGGCTAGCGTTTAGACAGAGGGGCTAGCGTTTAGACAGAGTAACTGGGGCTGGAGTTTAGACAGAGGGGCTAGCGTTTAGACAGAGGGGCTAGCGTTTAGGCAGAGGGGCTAGCGTTTAGACAGAGGGGCTAGCGTTTAGACAGAGTAACTGGGGCTGGAGTTTAGACAGAGGGGCTAGCGTTTAGACAGAGTGGGGCTGGAGTTTAGACAGAGTAACTGGGGCTGGAGTTTAGACAGAGGGGCTAGCGTTTAGACAGAGGGGCTAGCGTTTAGACAGAGGGGCTAGCGTTTAGACAGAGGGGCTAGCGTTTAGACAGAGGGGCTAGCGTTTAGACAGAGTAACTGGGGCTGGAGTTTAGACAGAGGGGCTAGCGTTTAGACAGAGGGGCTAGCGTTTAGGCAGAGGGGCTAGCGTTTAGACAGAGGGGCTAGCGTTTAGACAGAGTAACTGGGGCTGGAGTTTAGACAGAGGGGCTAGCGTTTAGACAGAGTGGGGCTGGAGTTTAGACAGAGTAACTGGGGCTGGAGTTTAGACAGAGGGGCTAGCGTTTAGACAGTGGGGCTAGCGTTTAGACAGAGGGGCTAGCGTTTAGACAGAGGGGCTGGAGTTTAGACAGAGTAGCTGGAGTTTAGCAGAGAGGCTGGAGTTTAGACAGAGTGGGGCTGGAGTTTAGACAGAGGGGCTAGCGTTTAGACAGAGGGGCTAGCGTTTAGACAGAGTGGGGCTGGAGTTTAGACAGAGGGGCTGGAGGCTGGAGTTTAGGCAGAGGGGCTGGAGTTTAGACAGAGGGGCTAGAGTTTAGACAGAGGGGCTGGAGGCTGGAGTTTAGACAGAGGGGCTAGAGTTTAGACAGAGTGGGGCTGGAGTTTAGACAGAGGGGCTAGCGTTTAGACAGAGGGGCTGGAGGCTGGAGTTTAGACAGAGTGGGGCTGGAGTTTAGACAGAGTAACTGGGGGCTGGAGGCTGGAGTTTAGACAGAGTGGGGCTGGAGTTTAGACAGAGGGGCTAGCGTTTAGACAGAGGGGCTAGCGTTTAGACAGAGGGGCTGGAGGCTGGAGTTTAGACAGAGTGGGGCTGGAGTTTAGACAGAGGGGCTAGCGTTTAGACAGAGGGGCTAGCGTTTAGACAGAGGGGCTAGCGTTTAGACAGAGGGGCTGGGAGCTGGAGTTTAGGCAGAGTAGCTGGGGGCTGGAGTTTAGACAGAGGGGCTGGAGTTTAGACAGAGTAACGGGCGTTTAGGCAGAGAGGCTGGAGTTTAGGCAGAGGGGCTGGAGTTTAGGCAGAGGGGCTGGAGTTTAGACAGAGTGGGGCTGGAGTTTAGACAGAGTGGGGCTGGAGTTTAGACAGAGAGGGGCTGGAGTTTAGACGGAGTGGGGCTGGAGTTTAGACAGAGTAGCTGGAGTTTAGACAGAGTGGCTGGAGTTTAGACAGAGAGGCTGGAGTTTAGACAGAGGGGCTGGAGTTTAGGCAGAGGGGCTGGAGTTTAGACAGAGTGGCTGGAGTTTAGACAGAGTAGCTGGAGTTTAGGCAGAGGGGCTGGAGTTTAGGCAGAGAGGCTGGAGTTTAGGCAGAGAGGCTGGAGTTTAGACAGAGAGGCTGGAGTTTAGGCAGAGGGGCTGGAGTTTAGACAGAGGGGCTGGAGTTTAGACAGAGGGGCTGGAGTTTAGGCAGAGGGGCTGGAGTTTAGGCAGAGAGGCTGGAGTTTAGGGTGAGTGGGGCTGGAGTTTAGGCAGAGGGGCTGGGGTTTAGACAGAGTGGGGCTGGAGTTTAGACAGAGGGGCTGGGGTTTAGGCAGAGGGGCTGGAGTTTAGGCAGAGGGGCTGGAGTTTAGGGTGAGTGGGGCTGGAGTTTAGACAGAGGGGCTGGAGTTTAGACAGAGGGGCTGGAGTTTAGACAGAGGGGCTAGCGTTTAGACAGAGGGGCTAGCGTTTAGACAGAGGGGCTGGAGGCTGGAGTTTAGACAGAGTGGGGCTGGAGTTTAGACAGAGGGGCTAGCGTTTAGACAGAGGGGCTAGCGTTTAGACAGAGGGGCTAGCGTTTAGACAGAGGGGCTGGAGTTTAGGCAGAGGGGCTGGAGTTTAGGCAGAGGGGCTGGAGTTTAGACAGAGAGGGGCTGGAGTTTAGGCAGAGGGGCTGGAGTTTAGGCAGAGGGGCTGGAGTTTAGGCAGAGGGGCTGGAGTTTAGACAGAGGGGCTGGAGTTTAGACAGAGGGGCTAGCGTTTAGACAGAGGGGCTAGCGTTTAGACAGAGGGGCTGGAGGCTGGAGTTTAGACAGAGTGGGGCTGGAGTTTAGACAGAGGGGCTAGCGTTTAGACAGAGGGGCTAGCGTTTAGACAGAGGGGCTAGCGTTTAGGCAGAGGGGCTGGAGTTTAGGCAGAGGGGCTGGAGTTTAGGCAGAGGGGCTGGAGTTTAGACAGAGAGGGGCTGGAGTTTAGACAGAGGGGCTGGAGTTTAGGCAGAGGGGCTGGAGTTTAGGCAGAGGGGCTGGAGTTTAGACAGAGGGGCTGGAGTTTAGGCAGAGGGGCTGGAGTTTAGGGTGAGTGGGGCTGGAGTTTAGACAGAGGGGCTGGAGTTTAGACAGAGGGGCTGGGGTTTAGGCAGAGGGGCTGGAGTTTAGGCAGAGGGGCTGGAGTTTAGGGTGAGTGGGGCTGGAGTTTAGACAGAGGGGCTGGAGTTTAGACAGAGTGGCTGGAGTTTAGACAGAGTAGCTGGAGTTTAGGCAGAGGGGCTGGAGTTTAGGCAGAGAGGCTGGAGTTTAGACAGAGAGGCTGGAGTTTAGGCAGAGGGGCTGGAGTTTAGACAGAGGGGCTGGAGTTTAGGCAGAGGGGCTGGAGTTTAGGCAGAGGGGCTGGAGTTTAGACAGAGGGGCTGGAGTTTAGGCAGAGGGGCTGGAGTTTAGGCAGAGAGGCTGGAGTTTAGGGTGAGTGGGGCTGGAGTTTAGGCAGAGGGGCTGGGGTTTAGACAGAGTGGGGCTGGAGTTTAGACAGAGGGGCTGGGGTTTAGGCAGAGGGGCTGGAGTTTAGGCAGAGGGGCTGGAGTTTAGGGTGAGTGGGGCTGGAGTTTAGACAGAGGGGCTGGAGTTTAGACAGAGGGGCTGGAGTTTAGACAGAGGGGCTAGCGTTTAGACAGAGGGGCTAGCGTTTAGACAGAGGGGCTAGCGTTTAGGCAGAGGGGCTAGCGTTTAGGCAGAGGGGCTAGCGTTTAGACAGAGGGGCTAGCGTTTAGACAGAGGGGCTAGCGTTTAGACAGAGGGGCTAGCGTTTAGACAGAGGGGCTAGCGTTTAGACAGAGGGGCTAGCGTTTAGACAGAGGGGCTAGCGTTTAGGCAGAGGGGCTAGCGTTTAGACAGAGGGGCTAGCGTTTAGACAGAGGGGCTAGCGTTTAGACAGAGGGGCTAGCGTTTAGACAGAGTAACTGGGGCTGGAGTTTAGACAGAGGGGCTAGCGTTTAGACAGAGGGGCTAGCGTTTAGGCAGAGGGGCTAGCGTTTAGACAGAGGGGCTAGCGTTTAGACAGAGTAACTGGGGCTGGAGTTTAGACAGAGGGGCTAGCGTTTAGACAGAGTGGGGCTGGAGTTTAGACAGAGTAACTGGGGCTGGAGTTTAGACAGAGGGGCTAGCGTTTAGACAGAGGGGCTAGCGTTTAGACAGAGGGGCTAGCGTTTAGACAGAGGGGCTAGCGTTTAGACAGAGGGGCTAGCGTTTAGACAGAGTAACTGGGGCTGGAGTTTAGACAGAGGGGCTAGCGTTTAGACAGAGGGGCTAGCGTTTAGGCAGAGGGGCTAGCGTTTAGACAGAGGGGCTAGCGTTTAGACAGAGTAACTGGGGCTGGAGTTTAGACAGAGGGGCTAGCGTTTAGACAGAGTGGGGCTGGAGTTTAGACAGAGTAACTGGGGGCTGGAGGCTGGAGTTTAGACAGAGTGGGGCTGGAATTTAGACAGAGGGGCTAGCGTTTAGACAGAGGGGCTAGCGTTTAGACAGAGGGGCTGGAGGCTGGAGTTTAGACAGAGTGGGGCTGGAGTTTAGACAGAGGGGCTAGCGTTTAGACAGAGGGGCTAGCGTTTAGACAGAGGGGCTAGCGTTTAGACAGAGGGGCTGGGGGCTGGAGTTTAGGCAGAGTAGCTGGGGGCTGGAGTTTAGACAGAGTAACGGGCGTTTAGGCAGAGAGGCTGGAGTTTAGGCAGAGGGGCTCGAGTTTAGACAGAGTGGGGCTGGAGTTTAGACAGAGTGGGGCTGGAGTTTAGACAGAGTGGGGCTGGAGTTTAGACAGAGTGGGGCTGGAGTTTAGGGTGAGTGGGGCTGGAGTTTAGACAGAGAGGCTGGAGTTTAGACAGAGTGGGGCTGGAGTTTAGACAGAGTGGGGCTGGAGTTTAGACAGAGGGGCTAGCGTTTAGACAGAGGGGCTGGAGGCTGGAGATTAGACAGAGTGGGGCTGGAGTTTAGACAGAGGGGCTAGCGTTTAGACAGAGGGGCTAGCGTTTAGACAGAGGGGCTAGCGTTTAGACAGAGGGGCTGGGGGCTGGAGTTTAGGCAGAGTAGCTGGGGGCTGGAGTTTAGACAGAGTAACGGGCGTTTAGGCAGAGGGGCTCGAATTTAGGGTGAGTGGGGCTGGAGTTTAGACAGAGAGGCTGGAGTTTAGACAGAGTGGGGCTGGAGTTTAGACAGAGTGGGGCTGGAGTTTAGACAGAGAGGGGCTGGAGTTTAGGGTGAGAGGGGCTGGAGTTTAGACAGAGAGGCTGGAGGCTGGAGTTTAGACAGAGTGGGGCTGGAGTTTAGACAGAGTAACTGGGGGCTGGAGGCTGGAGTTTAGACAGAGTGGGGCTGGAGTTTAGACAGAGAGGGGCTGGAGTTTAGGGTGAGAGGGGCTAGCGTTTAGACAGAGGGGCTGGAGGCTGGAGTTTAGACAGAGTGGGGCTGGAGTTTAGACAGAGTAACTGGGGGCTGGAGGCTGGAGTTTAGACAGAGTGGGGCTGGAGTTTAGACAGAGGGGCTAGCGTTTAGACAGAGGGGCTAGCGTTTAGACAGAGGGGCTGGAGGCTGGAGTTTAGACAGAGTGGGGCTGGAGTTTAGACAGAGGGGCTAGCGTTTAGACAGAGGGGCTAGCGTTTAGACAGAGGGGCTGGAGGCTGGAGTTCAGACAGAGTGGGGCTGGAGTTTAGACAGAGGGGCTAGCGTTTAGACAGAGGGGCTAGCGTTTAGACAGAGGGGCTAGCGTTTAGGGTGAGTGGGGCTGGAGTTTAGACAGAGAGGCTGGAGTTTAGACAGAGTGGGGCTGGAGTTTAGACAGAGTGGGGCTGGAGTTTAGACAGAGAGGGGCTGGAGTTTAGGGTGAGTGGGGCTGGAGTTTAGACAGAGGGGCTGGAGTTTAGACAGAGTGGCTGGAGTTTAGACAGAGTAGCTGGAGTTTAGGCAGAGGGGCTGGAGTTTAGGCAGAGAGGCTGGAGTTTAGGCAGAGAGGCTGGAGTTTAGACAGAGAGGCTGGAGTTTAGGCAGAGGGGCTGGAGTTTAGGCAGAGTGGCTGGAGTTTAGACAGAGGGGCTGGAGTTTAGGCAGAGGGGCTGGAGTTTAGGCAGAGGGGCTGGAGTTTAGACAGAGGGGCTGGAGTTTAGGCAGAGGGGCTGGAGTTTAGGCAGAGAGGCTGGAGTTTAGGGTGAGTGGGGCTGGAGTTTAGGCAGAGGGGCTGGGGTTTAGACAGAGTGGGGCTGGAGTTTAGACAGAGGGGCTGGGGTTTAGGCAGAGGGGCTGGAGTTTAGGCAGAGGGGCTGGAGTTTAGGGTGAGTGGGGCTGGAGTTTAGACAGAGGGGCTGGAGTTTAGGCAGAGGGGCTGGAGTTTAGACAGAGTGGGGCTGGAGTTTAGACAGAGTGGGGCTGGAGTTTAGACAGAGGGGCTGGAGTTTAGGGTGAGTGGGGCTGGAGTTTAGACAGAGGGGCTGGAGTTTAGGCAGAGGGGCTGGAGTTTAGACAGAGTGGGGCTGGAGTTTAGACAGAGGGGCTGGGGTTTAGGCAGAGGGGCTGGAGTTTAGGGTGAGTGGGGCTGGAGTTTAGACAGAGGGGCTGGAGTTTAGACAGAGGTGCTGGAGTTTAGACAGAGAGGCTGGAGTTTAGACAGAGTGGGGCTGGAGTTTAGACAGAGTGGGGCTGGAGTTTAGACAGAGTGGGGCTGGAGTTTAGACAGAGGGGCTGGAGTTTAGGCAGAGTGGGGCTGGAGTTTAGGCAGAGGGGCTGGAGGCTGGAGTTTAGACAGAGGGGCTGGAGTTTAGACAGAGTGGGGCTGGAGTTTAGACAGAGTGGGGCTGGAGTTTAGACAGAGGGGCTGGAGTTTAGGCAGAGTGGGGCTGGAGTTTAGGCAGAGGGGCTGGAGGCTGGAGTTTAGACAGAGGGGCTGGAGGCTGGAGTTTAGGCAGAGGGGCTGGAGTTTAGGCAGAGGGGCTGGAGTTTAGGCAGAGGGGCTGGAGTTTAGACAGAGGGGCTGGAGTTTAGACAGAGTGGCTGGAGGCTGGAGTTTAGACAGAGTGGCTGGAGGCTGGAGTTTAGGCAGAGGGGCTGGAGTTTAGACAGAGGGGCTGGAGTTTAGGCAGAGGGGCTGGAGTTTAGGCAGAGGGGCTGGAGTTTAGGCAGAGGGGCTGGAGTTTAGGCAGAGGGGCTGGAGTTTAGACAGAGTGGCTGGAGTTTAGACAGAGTGGCTGGAGTTTAGACAGAGTAGCTGGAGTTTAGGCAGAGGGGCTGGAGTTTAGGCAGAGGGGCTGGAGTTTAGACAGAGTAGCTGGAGTTTAGGCAGAGGGGCTGGAGTTTAGGCAGAGGGGCTGGAGTTTAGACAGAGTGGCTGGAGTTTAGGCAGAGGGGCTGGAGTTTAGGGTGAGTGGGGCTGGAGTTTAGACAGAGTGGCTGGAGTTTAGGCAGAGGGGCTGGAGTTTAGACAGAGTGGCTGGAGTTTAGGCAGAGGGGCTGGAGTTTAGGCAGAGAGGCTGGAGTTTAGGGTGAGTGGGGCTGGAGTTTAGACAGAGAGGCTGGAGTTTAGGCAGAGTAACTGGGGGCTGGAGTTTAGGCAGAGTAACTGGGGGCTGGAGTTTAGACAGAGGGGCTGGAGTTTAGGCAGAGGGGCTGGAGTTTAGGCAGAGGGGCTGGAGTTTAGGGTGAGTGGGGCTGGAATTTAGATAGAGAGGCTGGAGTTTAGGGTGAGTGGGGCTGGAATTTAGACAGAGAGGCTGGAGTTTAGGGTGAGTGGGGCTGGAGTTTAGGCAGAGAGGCTGGAGTTTAGACAGAGGGGCTGGAGTTTAGACAGAGGGGCTGGAGGCTGCCACTTACTGGGATGTTCTTCAAGTCTCCTTGCTCGTGAGCGGCCCACAGGTTACCTTCCTTCCCATAAATCGCGATGTCTGCCACGTAGGGTTTGCCCATGATATCGTTGATGTGACTGTCCCAGCCAGACATCCTGAGTCAGAGAGAGAGAGTCCTGTGCAGAGCAGAGACACACAGGCAGAGGCGGACACAGAGTGATTCCTGGGCCAGGATGCTGAGCAATTTCAACAAGGAAGAGGCTGGGAATCTGGGCGGGTCTTCAGCACTCAGCCTGATATCAATCCACCCCAGGGCCTCCCCCCTAGAACAACCCCCAGTCTCCCACCCCCAGCAAACAGCTGAACTTGGCCGGGTCCCAGCCCCTCTCCCAGCCCCTGGACCCTGTTAATCCCCCTCCCCAACCCTGGCACTATCTTCCCGCAGCGGAGCCACAACCTCTGCTGGGGCAAAGTTTTTGAGCAACTTCCTCCCCCCACCAAACCCCCAATAAAGTTCCTTCTTTACCTTAAAAGGCAACAGAGGTCTCGGCAGGAAAAAACTCTCCCCGCAGTTCATTCCTCAAATAAAAGTTTGGAGGAGTTTGGGGAGCAAATTATTAAAATTAAACAAAAAAAAAACAATCAAGAGGAGGCAAGGAACAAAGCTGTTTTTTTTTTTAAAAAGTTCTGCTGCACTTTTAGCTGCAGCTGAGATTTTCCAAATTTAAAGTTTTCTTGCCAAGCCTGGTAGAAATGGAATAGGTTCATTTCGAGATTTTGGTTCAATACTGAATCAACAAGGGGGATTCAAATTTCACCTTTCACCTGGAAAACTGGTGATGGCAAAAGGCAAAACGATCCAACCTTTGGGTTCACGTTGAACACATGGTGCACATTGTTGGAAGCCCATTATCCCCATCCCAGTCCGAGCCCCTCCTGGAAACAGCCCGAGTCCAGCCGTCTCTCATCTTCCCTGTGTCCAGACTGGGGTCGCTGTCTGTGCGGAGTCTGCACCTTCTCCCCGTGTCTGCGTGCGTTTCATAGAACATTAGAACATTTCCTCCGGGTGCTCCGGTTTCCTCCCACAAATCCCGAAAGACGTGCTGGTTAGGTGAATTGGACATTCTGAATTCTCCCTCTGTGTACCCGAACTGGCGCCAGAATGTGGCGACTAGGGGCTTTTCACAGTAACTTCATTGCAGTGTTAATGTAAGCCTACTTGTGACAATAATAAAGATGATTATTATTATTGTGAGCAGTTTTGGGCCCCGTATCTAAGGAAGGATGTGCTGGGGCCTTGGAAAGGGTCCAGAGGAGGTTCACAAGAATGATCCCTGGAATGAAGAGCTTGTCGTATGAGGAACGGTTGAGGACTCTGGGGTCTGTACTCGTTGGAGTTTGGAAGGATGAGGGGGGATCTTATTGAAACTTACAGGATACTGCGAGGCCTGGATAGAGTGGATGTGGAGAGGATGTTTCCACTTGTAGGAAAAACTAGAAGCAGAGGACACAATCTCAGACTAAAGGGACGATCCTTTAACACAGATTTAAAAAAAATAAATTTAGTGTACCCAATTTTTTTTTCCAATTAAGGGGCAATTTAGCGTGGCCAAACCACCTACCCGGCACATCTTTGGGTTGTGGGGGTGAAACCCACGCAGACACGGGGAGAATGTGCAAACTCCACACGGACAGTGACCCAGGGCCGGGATTCGAACCCAGGTCCTCAGCGCCGCTGGCAGCAATGCTAACCACTGTGCCGCGTGCTGCCCCCTTTAAAACAGATGAGGAGGAATTTCTTCAGCCAGAGGGTGGTGAATCTGTGGAACTCTTTGCCGCAGAAGACTGTAGAGGCCAAATCACTGAGTGTCTTTAAGACAGAGATAGATAGGTTCTTGATTAATAAGGGGATCGGGCGTCACGGTGGTGCAGTGGTTAGCACTGCTGCCTCATGGCACCGAGGTCCCAGGTTCGATCCCGGCTCTGGGTCACTGTCCGTGTGGAGTTTGCACATTCTCCCCGTGTCTGCGTGGGTTTCACCCCCACTACCCAAAGATGTGCAGAGTAGGTGGGTTGGCCAGGCTAAATTGCCCCTTAGTATTCAAAAGGCAGGTGGGAGCTACTGGGTTACGGGGATAGGGTGGAGGCGTGGGATGAAGTGGGGCGCTTTTTTCCAAGGACTGGTGCAGACTCAATGGGCTGAATGGCCTCCTTCTGCACTGTAAACTCTATGCTTTTATTTAAATGGAGAAAGACTGCAGATAGCAAAGAGGATTTGGGGGTCCACATGCAAAAAACACAAAAAGCTAGCCTGCAAGTTCAGTGGGTAATTGGGGAGGCTGATGGAATATTGGTCTTTATTTCAGAAGGAATGGAATATAGAAATAGGGAAGTTCAGCTAAAACTATACAAGGCACTGGTTAAACCACAGCTGGAATACTGCGAACCATTCTGGTCCTTATCTAAGGATAGATATCTCGGCATTGGAGGCAGTACAGAGAAGGTTCACTGGGCTGACCCCGGGTAGGGAGGGATTTCCTCTCTCAGAGGGCAGTGAATCTGTGGAATTCCTTCCCGCAGAGAGCTGTAGAGGCTGGGTCGATAAGGCCGAGAGAGACAGGTTTTTAATCAGGGAGGGACGGAGGGTTACGGGGTTAAGGCTGGGAAGAGGAGTTGAGGATTATAACAGATCTGTCGTGATCTCATTGAATGGCGGAGCAGACTCGGGGGCCGAATGGTCTGCTTCCGTTCCTACACCTTATGGACTGTGGGCACAGACATCGAGTCAGTAGATTTTGTGGATGGTGGAAGTGAAGATACCTGGAGGGATTTTGGTTTCTTCATATGCATTTCACAGCAGGGTAGCATGCAGGTACAGCAAGGTACAGCAGGGTACAGCAGGTACAGCAGGGTACAGCAGGCACAGCAGGTACTGCAGGTACAGAGGTACAGCAGGTACAGCGGGTACAGCAGGGTACAGCAGGTACAGCAGGGTACAGCGGGTACAGCAGGTACAGCAGGGGACAGCAGGTACAGCAGGTACAGCAGGTACAGCAGGTACAGCAGGGTACAGCGGGTACAGCGGGGTACAGCAGGTACAGCAGGTACAGCAGGGTACAGCAGGTACAGCAGGTACAGCAGATACAGCAGGTACAGCAGGGTACAGCAGGTACAGCAGGTACAGCAGGTACAGCAGGGTACAGCAGGTACAGCAGGTACAGCAGGTACAGCAGGGTACAGCAGGTACAGCAGGTACAGCAGGGTACAGCAGGTACAGCAGGTACAGCAGGGTACAGCAGGGACAGCAGGTACAGCAGGTACAGCAGGTACAGCAGGTACAGCAGGTACAGCAGGTACAGCAGGGTACAGCAGGGACAGCAGGTACAGCAGGTACAGCAGGGTACAGCAGGTACAGCAGGTACAGCAGGGTACAGCAGGGACAGCAGGGTACAGCAGGTACAGCAGGGTACAGCAGATACAGCAGGTACAGCAGGGTACAGCAGGTACAGCAGGTACAGCAGGGTACAGCAGGTACAGCAGGCACAGCAGGTACAGCAGGTACAGAGGTACAGCAGGGTACAGCAGGGTACAGCAGGTACAGCAGGTACAGCAGGGTACAGCAGGTACAGCAGGTACAGCAGGTACAGCAGGGTACAGCAGGGTACAGCAGGTACAGCAGGGTACAGCAGGGTACAGCAGGTACAGCAGGTACAGCAGGGTACAGCAGGGTACAGCAGGGTACAGCAGGTACAGCAGGTACAGCAGGGTACAGCAGGGTACAGCAGGTACAGCAGGTACAGCAGGGTACAGCAGGGTACAGCAGGTACAGCAGGTACAGCAGGTACAGCAGGGTACAGCAGGTACAGCAGGTACAGCAGGTACAGCAGGGTACAGCAGGTACAGCAGGGTACAGCAGGGTACAGCAGGGTACAGCAGGTACAGCAGGGTACAGCAGGTACAGCAGGGTACAGCAGGTACAGCAGGTACAGCAGGGTACAGCAGGTACAGCAGGGTACAGCAGGTACAGCAGGTACAGCAGGGTACAGCAGGTACAGCAGGGTACAGCAGGTACAGCAGGGTACAGCAGGGTACAGGAGGTACAGCAGGGTACAGCAGGTACAGCAGGTGCAGCAGGTACAGCAGGTACAGCAGGGTACAGCAGGTACAGCAGGGTACAGCGGGTACAGCGGGTACAGCAGGTACAGCAGGTACAGCAGGTACAGCAGGGTACAGCGGGTACAGCGGGTACAGCGGGTACAGCAGGTACAGCAGGGTACAGCAGGTACAGCAGGTACAGCAGGGTACAGCGGGTACAGCGGGTACAGCAGGTACAGCAGGGTACAGCAGGTACAGCAGGGTACAGCAGGGTACAGCGGGTACAGCGGGTACAGCGGGTACAGCAGGTACAGCAGGTACAGCAGGGTACAGCGGGTACAGCGGGTACAGCAGGTACAGCAGGTACAGCAGGGTACAGCAGGTACAGCAGGTACAGCAGGGTACAGCAGGGTACAGCAGGTACAGCAGGTACAGCAGGGTACAGCAGGTACAGCAGGTACAGCAGGTACAGCAGGGTACAGCAGGGTACAGCAGGTACAGCAGGGTACAGCAGGTACAGCAGGTACAGGAGGAACAGCAGGTACAGCAGGTACAGCAGGTAGCACAGGTACAGCGGGTACAGCGGGTACAGCAGGGTACAGCAGGGTACAGCAGGTACAGCAGGGTACAGCAAGTACAGAGGTACAGCAGGTACAGCAGGTACAGCAGGGTACAGCAGGTACAGCAGGGTACAGCAGGTACAGCAGGGTACAGCAAGTACAGAGGTACAGCAGGTACAGCAGGTACAGCAGGGTACAGCAGGTACAGCAGGTACAGCAGGTACAGCAGGGTACAGCAGGTACAGCAGGGTACAGCAGGTACAGCAGGGTACAGCAGGGTACAGCAGGTACAGCAGGTACAGCAGGGTACAGCAGGTACAGCAGGTACAGCAGGTACAGCAGGGTACAGCAGGTACAGCAGGTACAGCGGGTACAGCAGGTACAGCAGGGTACAGCAGGTACAGCAGGGTACAGCAGGGTACAGCAGGTACAGCAGTGTACAGCAGGTACAGCAGGGTACAGCAAGTACAGAGGTACAGCAGGTACAGCAGGTACAGCAGGGTACAGCAGGTACAGCAGGTACAGCAGGTACAGCAGGGTACAGCAGGGTACAGCAGGTACAGCAGGTACAGCAGGGTACAGCAGGGTACAGCAGGTACAGCAGGTACAGCAGGTACAGCAGGGTACAGCAGGTACAGCAGGGTACAGCAGGTACAGCAGGTACAGCAGGGTACAGCAGGTACAGCAGGGTACAGCAGGGTACAGCAGGTACAGCAGGGTACAGCAGGTACAGCAGGTACAGCAGGTACAGCAGGGTACAGCAGGTACAGCAGGTACAGCAGGGTACAGCAGGGTACAGCAGGTACAGCAGGGTACAGCAGGTACAGCAGGGTACAGGAGGTGCAGCAGGCGCAGCAGGCGCAGCAGGGTACAGCAGGTGCAGCAGGCGCAGCAGGCGCAGCAGGCACAGCAGGGTACAGCAGGTGCAGCAGGCGCAGCAGGCGCAGCAGGCGCAGCAGGCACAGCAGGTACAGCAGGTACAGCAGGGTACAGCAGGTACAGCAGGTACAGCAGGGTACAGCAGGTACAGCAGGGTACAGCAGGTACAGCAGGGTACAGCAGGTACAGCAGGTACAGGAGGTACAGCAGGGTACAGCAGGTACAGCAGGGTACAGCAGGTACAGCAGGTACAGCAGGGGACAGCAGGTACAGCAGGTACAGCAGGTACAGCAGGGTACAGCAGGTACAGCAGGTACAGCAGGGGACAGCAGGTACAGCAGGTACAGCAGGTACAGCAGGGTACAGCAGGGTACAGCGGGTACAGCGGGTACAGCGGGGTACAGCAGGTACAGCAGGTACAGCAGGGTACAGCAGGGTAGAGCAGGTACAGCAGGTACAGCAGGTACAGCAGGGTACAGCAGGTACAGCAGGTACAGCAGGTACAGCAGGGTACAGCAGGTACAGCAGGGTACAGCAGGGTACAGCGGGTACAGCAGGTACAGCAGGTACAGCAGGGTACAGCAGGTACAGCAGGTACAGCAGGGTACAGCAGGGTACAGCAGGGTACAGCAGGTACAGCAGGGTACAGCAGGTACAGCAGGTACAGCAGGGTACAGCAGGGTACAGTAGGTACAGCAGGGTACAGCAGGTACAGCAGGGTACAGAGGTACAGCAGGGTACAGCAGGTACAGCAGGTACAGCAGGGTACAGCAGGTACAGCAGGTACAGCGGGTACAGCGGGTACAACGGGTACAGCGGGTACAGCGGGTACAGAAGGTACAGCAGGGTACAGCAGGGTACAGCAGGTACAGCAGGGTACAGCAGGTACAGCAGGGTACAGCAGGGTACAGCAGGTACAGCAGGGTACAGAGGTACAGCAGGGTACAGCAGGTACAGCAGGTACAGCAGGGTACAGCAGGGTACAGCAGGGTACAGCAGGTACAGCAGGGTACAGCAGGTACAGCAGGGTACAGCAGGGTACAGCAGGGTACAGCAGGTACAGCAGGGTACAGCAGGGTACAGCAGGTACAGCAGGGTACAGCAGGGTACAGCAGGTACAGCAGGGTACAGCAGGTACAGCAGGGTACAGCAGGTACAGCAGGTACAGCAGGGTACAGCAGGGTACAGCAGGGTACAGCAGGGTACAGCAGGTACAGCAGGGTACAGCAGGTACAGCAGGTACAGCAGGGTACAGCAGGTACAGCAGGGTACAGCAGGTACAGCAGGTACAGCAGGGTACAGCAGGTACAGCAGGTACAGCAGGTACAACGGGTACAGCGGGTACAGCGGGTACAGAAGGTACAGCAGGGTACAGCAGGGTACAGCAGGTACAGCAGGGTACAGCAGGTACAGCAGGTACAGCAGGGTACAGCAGGTACAGCAGGGTACAGAGGTACAGCAGGGTACAGCAGGGTACAGCAGGTACAGCAGGTACAGCAGGGTACAGCAGGGTACAGCAGGTACAACAGGTACAGCAGGTACAGCAGGTACAGCAGGGTACAGCGGGTACAGCGGGTACAGCAGGTACAGCAGGTACAGCAGGTACAGCAGGGTACAGCAGGGTACAGCGGGTACAGCGGGTACAGCAGGTACAGCAGGGTACAGCAGGTACAGCAGGTACAGCAGGGTACAGCAGGGTACAGCAGGCACAGCAGGGTACAGCAGGGTACAGCAGGGTACAGCAGGGTACAGCAGGGTACAGCAGGTACAGCAGGGTACAGCAGGTACAGCAGGTACAGCAGGTACAGCAGGGACAGCAGGTACAGCAGGTACAGCAGGGTACAGCAGGTACAGCAGGGTACAGCAGGTACAGCAGGGTACAGCAGGTACAGCAGGTACAGCAGGCACAGCAGGTACAGCAGGGTACAGCGGGTACAGCGGGTACAGCGGGTACAGCGGGTACAGCAGGGTACAGCAGGTACAGCAGGTACAGCAGGGTACAGCAGGGTACAGCAGGTACAGCAGGTACTGCAGGGTACAGCAGGTACAGCAGGTACAGCAGGTACAGCAGGTACAGCAGGGTACAGCAGGTACAGCAGGGTACAGCAGGCGCAGCAGGTACAGCAGGTACAGCAGGTACAGCAGGTACAGCAGGTACAGCAGGGTACAGCAGGGTACAGCAGGTACAGCAGGGTACAGCAGGGTACAGCAGGTACAGCAGGTACAGCAGGGTACAGCAGGTACAGCAGGTACAGCAGGGTACAGCGGGTACAGCAGGTACAGCAGGGTACAGCAGGGTACAGCAGGGTACAGCAGGTACAGCAGGGTACAGCAGGTACAGCAGGTACAGGAGGTACAGCAGGTACAGGAAGTACAGCAGGGTACAGCAGGTACAGCAGGTACAGGAGGTACAGCAGGTACAGCAGGTACAGCAGGTACAGCAGGGTACAGCAGGTACAGCAGGGCAACGTAGATTAGGGGGTTAGTTAGGCAGTTTCTTGTGGGAGGGCAGCTGGTTTTTGCACTATGTTGATTGTTCTTTGTATAACTGTTTTGTACTGTTGCTGTTTACTGTGCCAAAATGCCTCAATAAAATTGTTTATTTAAAAAAAACATGCAGGTACAGCAAGCAGTTAGGGAGAAAATGGTGTTGGGGTACAGGACCATGGGCGTCTGACTGAAATGATACAGCATTGTAATGTGACTGCACTGCGTGCACGGTGTGTCGCATTGGCCGACTTCCTGGGCAAGTGGAAGGTTAGACCTGATTCAAAGAGAGTCTGGTGAAGGTTTAATTGGGCCAGTTCCCGAGATGAGAGGTTGTCCGATGAGGAGAAGTTGAGATGAATGGGCCTTTACTCCCTGGAGTTGAGAAGAATGAACTTTGCAATGTTGATACCGGGAGGTACAGCTCCTGTTACTGGGGAGTCGATAGCTGGATTGGATTGGATTTTTCTGCAAGCAGCTCAACAGATCATTCAGTACATGGGAAGAAAAGGGAGTTGAACAGAATTCAAGAAAATACATGAGAATACATAATAGGGCAACACAATATATACAATGTACTACATAAGCATTGGCATCGGATGAAGCAGACAGGGTGTAGTGTTAATGAGGTCAGTCAGTAAGAGGGTCATTTAGGAGTCTGGTGACAGCGGGGAAGAAGCTGTTTTTGAGTCTGTTCGTGCGTGTTCTCAGACTTCTGTATCTCCTGCCCGATGGAAGAAGTTGGAAAAGTGAGTAAGCCGGGTGGGAGGGATCCTTGATTATGCTGCCTGCTTTCCCCCGGCAGCGGGAGGTGTAGATGGAATCAATGGATGGGAGGCAGGTTCGTGTGATGGACTGGACGGTATTCACGACTCTCTGAAGTTCCTTGCGGTCCTGGGCCGAGCAGTTGCCATACCAGGTTGTGATGCAGCCCGATAGGATGCTTTCTATGCTGCATCTGTAAAAGTTGGTAAGGGTTAATGTGGACATGCCGAATTTCCTTAGTTTCCTGAGGAAGTCAAGGCGTTGTTGTGCTTTCTTGGTGATAGCGTCGACATGAGTGGACCAGGATAGATTTTTGGTGATGTGCACCCCTAGGAATTTGAAACTGCTCACCATCTCTACCTCGGCTCCGTTGATGCTGACAGGGGTGTGTACAGTACTTTGCTTCCTGAAGTCAATGACCAGCTCTTTAGTTTTGCTGGCATTAAGGGAGAGATTGTTGTCGTTGCACCACTCCACTAGGTTCTCTATCTCCCTCCTGTATTCTGACTCGTCGTTATTCGAGATCCGGCCCACTATGGCCATATCGTCAGCAAACTTGTAGATGGAGTTGGAACCAAGTTTTGCCACGCAGTCGTGTGTGTACAGGGAGTAGAGTAGGGGGCTAAGTACGCAGCCTTGCGGGGCCCTGGTATTGAGGACTATTGTGGAGGAGGTGTTGGTGTTCATTCTTACTGACTGTGGTCTGTTGCTCAGAAAGTCAAGGATCCAGTTGCAGAGTGGAGAGCCAAGTCCTAGGTTTTGGAGCTTTGATATGAGCTTGGCTGGGATTATGGTGTTGAAGGCGGAGCTGTAGTCAATAAATAGGAGTCTGATGTAGGAGTCCTTGTTTTCGAGATGCTCTAGGGATGAGTGTAGGGCCAGGGAAATGGCGCCTGATGTGGACCGGTTGCGACGGTATGCGAATTGAAGTGGGTCAAGGCGTTCCGGGAGTATGGAGGTGATGCGCTTCATGATCAGCCTCTCAAGCACTTCATTACAACTGACGTCAGGGCCACCGGACGGTAGTCATTGAGGCATGTTGCCTGGTTCTTCTTTGGTACCGGTATGATGGTGGTCTTCTTGAAGCAGGTGGGGACCTCAGAGTGGAGTAGGGATAGGTTAAAGATGTCTGTGAAAACCTCTGCCAGCTGGTCCGCGCAGGCTCTGAGTGCACGACCAGGGATCCCGTCCGGGCCCATCGCCTTCCGTGGGTTCACTTTCAGGAAGGCCGATCTGACTTCGGAAACTGTGATGGTGGGTATGGGTGAATTATGGGCTGCTGGGGCATTCGACAGCGGATTGTTGGTTACCTGCTCAAACCGAGCATAGAATGCATTAAGTTCATCGGGGAGGGGTGCGCTGCTGCCAGAGATACTGCTCTGCTTCGCTTTGTAGCCCGTTATGTTGCTTAGTCCTTGCCACAACCGCCGAGAGTCTGTCTGTGACTCTAGCTTAGTTTGATATTCTCTCTTGGCATCTCGGATGGCTTTGCGGAGGTCGTACCTGGATTTCTTGTATAGGACAGGGTCGTCTGCCTTGAACGCCTCAGATCTGTCCTTCAGTAGGGAGTCAATCTCGCGGTTGAGCCATGGTTTCTGGTTGGGGAACGTACGTACTGCTTTCTTTGGCACGCAGTCGTCCACACATTTGCTGATGAAGTCTGTGACGGTGGTGACATACTCATTTAAGTTAGTCGCTGAGTTCTTAAATATGGACCAGTCCACTGCCTCCAAGCAGTCACGTAAGAGCTCTTCTGTCTCCTCGGACCAGCGCACCACAACCTTCTTAGCTGGATTCTCCCGCTTGAGTTTCTGCTTGTAAGCCGGGAGAAGGAGCACAGTCTTATGGTCTGATTTCCCCAAAGTGCGGTCGGGGGATGGAACGGTAGGCGCCCTTGATTTTTGAGTAGCAGTGGTCAAGAGTGTTGTCGCCCCGGGTGGTACAGGAGATGTGCTGGTGGAATTTTGGCAGTACACTCTTGAGGTTGGCTTTGTTGAAGTCTCTGGCCACAATGAACAGGGCCTCCGGGTGTTCTGTTTCAGAGTTGTTTATGACTGTGTACAGTTCATCCAGCGCCTTCCTCACTTCTGCCTGGGGTGGGATGTAGACCGCTGTGATAATGGCTGAAGTGAACTCACGTGTCTGGAGGTTATCATCTTAAAATAAGGGGCAGCCGTTCAGGGCTGAGGTGGGGAGATCTTTGTTCACTCACAGGATTGTGAATCATTGGAACTGTCTACCTCAGAGGGCTGTGTTGGACATGTTCAACGCTGAGATTTGTCCATCTCGAGGTTAACACAGATCATGAGCTTGCTGTTCAACCATGACTTTAATGAATTGAAATCAGTAAAACAACAAAAGATTCTGAAAATCAGTGAACAGACTGTTTGATAACTTGCTCCCTCTGAAACAGCGGCAACTCAGTTCTGTAAAAATGAAACGAAGGCTTATTGTTTCTTAAAGGGTCGATTAGACCCCGAACTGATTCCTCAGGTCATCATACCTTTCCAGTGTTTCCACACTCTGCATTTAACAGCAGCTTGAGTTTATCATGTGCCTCAAGCTTCTCAATCATCTGAGTGCGAGGTCAGGATGTTACCAATAGAATAGACCCGAGCAACAGGAGGCCATTCGGCCCATCGACTCGGCACCAACTACTCTGAAAGAGCACCCTACCCAGGCCCACTCCTCCACCCTATCCCCACCTCACCGTTTGGACAATGTGGCAGTCTCTGTCGGTGCTCTGTCAGACCCTGTGCTTCAGTGCGCACCTGATTGGCTAAGACAGCAAATCACCCAGCCATGAGGGAATAAGTTAACATTCAACTCTCCATCTCTCCACCCAGAGCCAAATCTTTCTGGAACACTCCACACACACTTCTGTGTGTCCTGTGCATAAGCGATGTAAATAAGACCATGCATTGTCAGATATATGCTTTGTTTTCTGCTTAAATCAACAGACAGGGTAATTCAGTCAGAGTCCGAGCATCATTTTAAAAGGATCCCATTAAACGGGTGGACTTAGCAGATGTGTCCAGGCCTGGGATTCTGAAGGTTGTTACACAAGACGCCAATACTGAGGATATTTGTAGCACAGTGGTTAGCACTGTTGCTTCACAGATCCAGGGACCTGGGTTCGATTCCCGGCTGGGTCACTGTCTGTGCGGAATCTGCACGTTCTCCCCGTGTCTGCGTGGGTTTCTCCCGGGTGCTCCGGTTTCCTCCCACAAGTCCCGAAAGACGTGCTTGTTAGGTGAATCGGACATTCTGAATTCTCCCTCTGTGTACCCGAACAGGCGCCGAAATGTGGCGACTAGGGGATTTTCACAGTAACTTCATTGCAGTGTTAATGTAAGCCTACTTGTGACAATAAAGATTTAAAAAATAAATATTCTCTCTGGGGACAGGAAGCTACGATGATATGTTTTTTTTTAGGCGTATATAGCTCTTGGGGCTAAAGGAACAAAGGATATGGGGAAAAGCAGGATTATTAAGTTGGGTGATCAGCTATGATCATAATGAATGGTGGAATGGGCTCGAAGGATCCTATTTTCTATGTTGCTAAAATGGTTTCTCATTGGTTAACAGGAGAGAAGAACCGAGTGAGAGATACTTTTGAATCCTCGATGTGTAAATTCTTTTTTTTTAAATAAATATTTTTATTCAAATTTTCAGTTTACAAACATATGAAATATTCAACCAGATTCATCAAAAAAATACCCCCCCCGACCCAACCCGTCTCCCCAATCTAAAAAAATATATATGATTCAGTTAACAATTTTCTAGATCAACATCAATACGACCATTCGATGTGTGAATTCTGACCGGCCTCTGAGTGACGCTGAAACAGAGTCTGTGACAGCATGGCCCTTCGGCCCAGCTTGTCCATGCCGCCCCATTTCTGTCACTAAGCTAGTCCCACTTGCCCGCATTTGGCCCATATCCCTCTATACCCACCCTGCCCATGTAACTGTCTAACTGCTTTTTAAAGGACAAAATCGTACCCATCTCTCCCACCGCCTCCGGCAGCCCGTTCCAGATGCTCACCACCCTCTGTGTGAAGAAATTTCCCCTCTGGTCTCTTTTATATCTCTCCCCTCTCACCTTCAACCTCTGCCCTCTAGTTCTAGACTCCTCTACCTTTGGGAAAAGATGTTGACTATCTACCTTATCGATGCCCCTCATTATTTTATAGACCTCTATAAGGTCACCCCTAAGCCTCCTACCCTCCAGGGAAAAAAGTCCCAGCCTATCCAGCCTCTCCTTATAACTCAGACCATCAAGTCCTGGTAGCATCCTCGTAAATCTCTTCTGCGCTCTTTCTAGTTTAACAATATCCTTCCTATAATAGGGTGGCCAGAACTGAACACAGTATTCCATGTGTGGTCTGACCAATGTCTTGTACAACTTCACCAAGTCGTCCCAACTCCTGTATTCAATATTCTGACCAATAAAACCCAGCCTGCTGAATGCCTTCTTCACCACCCTGTCCACCTGCCACTCCACCTTCAAGGAGCTTTGAACCAGTACCCCTGGATCTCTTTGTTCTGTAACTCTCCCCAACTCCCTACCATTAACTGAGTAGGTCCTGCCCTGATTTGATCGACCAAAATGCATCATCTCGCATTTATCCAAATTAAACTCCATCTGCCATTCATCAGCCCACTGGCCCAATTGGTCAAGACCCTGTTGCAATCTTGACTCCCTCGCGTCCTTACTCCCTCACGTCCTGACTCCCTCGCATTGACTCCCTCACGTCCTGACTCCCTCACATTGACTCCCTCGCATTGACTCCCTCGCGTCCTGACTCCCTCACGTCCTGACTCCCTCGCATTGACTCCCTCACGTCCTGACTCCCTCACATTGACTCCCTCGCATTGACTCCCTCACATTGACTCCCTCGCGTCCTTACTCCCTCACGTCCTGACTCCCTCGCATTGACTCCCTCGCGTCCTTACTCCCTCACATTGACTCCCTCACGTCCTGACTCCCTCGCATTGACTCCCTCACGTCCTGACTCCCTCACGTCCTGACTCCCTCGCATTGACTCCCTCACATTGACTCCCTCACATTGACTCCCTCACGTCCTGACTCCCTCGCATTGACTCCCTCACGTCCTGACTCCCTCGCATTGACTCCCTCGCATTGACTCCCTCACATTGACTCCCTCACATTGACTCCCTCACATTGACTCCCTCACGTCCTGACTCCCTCGCATTGACTCCCTCGCATTGACTCCCTCACGTCCTGACTCCCTCGCATTGACTCCCTCGCATTGACTCCCTCACGTCCTGACTCCCTCGCATTGACTCCCTCGCATTGACTCCCTCACGTCCTGACTCCCTCGCATTGACTCCCTCGCATTGACTCCCTCGCATTGACTCCCTCGCATTGAGTCCCTCACGTCCTGACTCCCTCGCATTGACTCCCTCACATTGACTCCCTCACGTCCTGACTCCCTCACGTCCTGACTCCCTCGCATTGACTCCCTCGCATTGACTCCCTCGCATTGACTCCCTCACGTCCTGACTCCCTCGCATTGACTCCCTCACATTGACTCCCTCACATTGACTCCCTCACGTCCTGACTCCCTCACGTCCTGACTCCCTCGCATTGACTCCCTCGCATTGACTCCCTCACGTCCTGACTCCCTCACATTGACTCCCTCGCATTGACTCCCTCACGTCCTGACTCCCTCGCATTGACTCCCTCGCATTGACTCCCTCGCATTGAGTCCCTCACGTCCTGACTCCCTCGCATTGACTCCCTCACATTGACTCCCTCACGTCCTGACTCCCTCACGTCCTGACTCCCTCGCATTGACTCCCTCGCATTGACTCCCTCGCATTGACTCCCTCACGTCCTGACTCCCTCGCATTGACTCCCTCACATTGACTCCCTCACATTGACTCCCTCACGTCCTGACTCCCTCACGTCCTGACTCCCTCGCATTGACTCCCTCGCATTGACTCCCTCACGTCCTGACTCCCTCGCATTGACTCCCTCACATTGACTCCCTCGCATTGACTCCCTCACGTCCTGACTCCCTCGCATTGACTCCCTCGCATTGACTCCCTCACATTGACTCCCTCGCATTGACTCCCTCACGTCCTGACTCCCTCGCATTGACTCCCTCGCATTGACTCCCTCACGTCCTGACTCCCTCGCGTCCTGACTCCCTCGCATTGACTCCCTCGCATTGACTCCCTCGCATTGACTCCCTCACATCCTGACTCCCTCACATTGACTCCCTCGCATTGACTCCCTCACATCCTGACTCCCTCGCATTGACTCCCTCGCATTGACTCCCTCGCATTGACTCCCTCACATCCTGACTCCCTCGCATTGACTCCCTCACGTCCTGACTCCCTCGCATCCTGACTCCCTCACGTCCTGACTCCCTCACGTCCTGACTCCCTCACATTGACTCCCTCACATTGACTCCCTCACGTCCTGACTCCCTCACATTGACTCCCTCACATTGACTCCCTCGCATTGACTCCCTCACATTGACTCCCTCACGTCCTGACTCCCTCACATTGACTCCCTCACGTCCTGACTCCCTCGCATTGACTCCCTCACATTGACTCCCTCACGTCCTGACTCCCTCACATTGACTCCCTCACGTCCTGACTCCCTCACATTGACTCCCTCACGTCCTGACTCCCTCACATTGACTCCCTCGCATTGACTCCCTCGCATTGACTCCCTCGCATTGACTCCCTCACATTGACTCCCTCGCATTGACTCCCTCACGTCCTGACTCCCTCGCATTGACTCCCTCGCATTGACTCCCTCGCATTGACTCCCTCGCATTGACTCCCTCACATTGACTCCCTCACATTGACTCCCTCACGTCCTGACTCCCTCACATTGACTCCCTCACATTGACTCCCTCACATTGACTCCCTCGCATTGACTCCCTCACGTCCTGACTCCCTCACATTGACTCCCTCACATTGACTCCCTCACGTCCTGACTCCCTCACATTGACTCCCTCACATTGACTCCCTCGCATTGACTCCCTCACGTCCTGACTCCCTCACGTCCTGACTCCCTCACATTGACTCCCTCACATTGACTCCCTCACGTCCTGACTCCCTCACGTCCTGACTCCCTCACATTGACTCCCTCACATTGACTCCCTCACGTCCTGACTCCCTCGCATTGACTCCCTCGCATTGACTCCCTCACATCCTGACTCCCTCACATTGACTCCCTCACATTGACTCCCTCGCATTGACTCCCTCGCATTGACTCCCTCACATCCTGACTCCCTCGCATTGACTCCCTCACGTCCTGACTCCCTCACATTGACTCCCTCACGTCCTGACTCCCTCGCATTGACTCCCTCACATTGACTCCCTCACGTCCTGACTCCCTCACATTGACTCCCTCACATTGACTCCCTCACATCCTGACTCCCTCACATTGACTCCCTCACGTCCTGACTCCCTCACATTGACTCCCTCGCATTGACTCCCTCACATTGACTCCCTCGCATTGACTCCCTCACGTCCTGACTCCCTCACGTCCTGACTCCCTCACGTCCTGACTCCCTCACGTCCTGACTCCCTCACATTGACTCCCTCGCATTGACTCCCTCACATTGACTCCCTCGCATTGACTCCCTCACATTGACTCCCTCGCATTGACTCCCTCACGTCCTGACTCCCTCGCGTCCTGACTCCCTCACATTGACTCCCTCGCATTGACTCCCTCACGTCCTGACTCCCTCGCGTCCTGACTCCCTCGCATTGACTCCCTCGCATTGACTCCCTCACGTCCTGACTCCCTCGCATTGACTCCCTCGCATTGACTCCCTCGCATTGACTCCCTCACGTCCTGACTCCCTCACATTGACTCCCTCACGTCCTGACTCCCTCACATTGACTCCCTCGCATTGACTCCCTCACGTCCTGACTCCCTCACGTCCTGACTCCCTCGCATTGACTCCCTCACATTGACTCCCTCACATTGACTCCCTCACGTCCTGACTCCCTCACGTCCTGACTCCCTCACATTGACTCCCTCGCATTGACTCCCTCACATTGACTCCCTCACGTCCTGACTCCCTCGCATTGACTCCCTCGCATTGACTCCCTCACGTCCTGACTCCCTCACATTGACTCCCTCACGTCCTGACTCCCTCACATTGACTCCCTCGCATTGACTCCCTCACATTGACTCCCTCACATTGACTCCCTCGCATTGACTCCCTCACGTCCTGACTCCCTCACATTGACTCCCTCGCATTGACTCCCTCGCATTGACTCCCTCACGTCCTGACTCCCTCACATTGACTCCCTCACGTCCTGACTCCCTCACATTGACTCCCTCACATTGACTCCCTCACATTGACTCCCTCGCATTGACTCCCTCGCATTGACTCCCTCACGTCCTGACTCCCTCACGTCCTGACTCCCTCACATTGACTCCCTCGCATTGACTCCCTCACATTGACTCCCTCGCATTGACTCCCTCGCATTGACTCCCTCACGTCCTGACTCCCTCACATTGACTCCCTCGCATTGACTCCCTCACATTGACTCCCTCACATTGACTCCCTCGCATTGACTCCCTCACGTCCTGACTCCCTCACATTGACTCCCTCACATTGACTCCCTCGCATTGACTCCCTCGCATTGACTCCCTCACATTGACTCCCTCGCATTGACTCCCTCACATTGACTCCCTCACATTGACTCCCTCGCATTGACTCCCTCACATTGACTCCCTCACATTGACTCCCTCACGTCCTGACTCCCTCACGTCCTGACTCCCTCGCATTGACTCCCTCGCATTGACTCCCTCACATTGACTCCCTCGCATTGACTCCCTCACATTGACTCCCTCACATTGACTCCCTCACGTCCTGACTCCCTCGCATTGACTCCCTCACGTCCTGACTCCCTCGCATTGACTCCCTCACGTCCTGACTCCCTCGCATTGACTCCCTCGCATTGACTCCCTCACATTGACTCCCTCACGTCCTGACTCCCTCACGTCCTGACTCCCTCGCATTGACTCCCTCGCATTGACTCCCTCACATTGACTCCCTCACGTCCTGACTCCCTCACGTCCTGACTCCCTCACGTCCTGACTCCCTCGCATTGACTCCCTCGCATTGACTCCCTCGCATTGACTCCCTCACATTGACTCCCTCACGTCCTGACTCCCTCACATTGACTCCCTCGCATTGACTCCCTCGCATTGACTCCCTCACATTGACTCCCTCACGTCCTGACTCCCTCGCATTGACTCCCTCGCATTGACTCCCTCACATTGACTCCCTCACATTGACTCCCTCACATTGACTCCCTCACGTCCTGACTCCCTCGCATTGACTCCCTCACGTCCTGACTCCCTCACGTCCTGACTCCCTCACATTGACTCCCTCACATTGACTCCCTCACGTCCTGACTCCCTCACATTGACTCCCTCGCATTGACTCCCTCACGTCCTGACTCCCTCACATTGACTCCCTCACATTGACTCCCTCGCATTGACTCCCTCGCATTGACTCCCTCACATTGACTCCCTCACGTCCTGACTCCCTCACATTGACTCCCTCGCATTGACTCCCTCGCATTGACTCCCTCGCATTGACTCCCTCGCGTCCTGACTCCCTCACGTCCTGACTCCCTCACGTCCTGACTCCCTCACATTGACTCCCTCACATTGACTCCCTCACGTCCTGACTCCCTCACATTGACTCCCTCACGTCCTGACTCCCTCGCGTCCTGACTCCCTCACGTCCTGACTCCCTCGCATTGACTCCCTCGCATTGACTCCCTCACATCCTGACTCCCTCACATTGACTCCCTCACATTGACTCCCTCGCATTGACTCCCTCGCATTGACTCCCTCGCATTGACTCCCTCGCATTGACTCCCTCGCATTGACTCCCTCACATTGACTCCCTCACGTCCTGACTCCCTCACATTGACTCCCTCGCATTGACTCCCTCACGTCCTGACTCCCTCACATTGACTCCCTCGCATTGACTCCCTCGCATTGACTCCCTCACATTGACTCCCTCACGTCCTGACTCCCTCGCATTGACTCCCTCGCATTGACTCCCTCACATCCTGACTCCCTCACATTGACTCCCTCACATTGACTCCCTCACATTGACTCCCTCACGTCCTGACTCCCTCACGCCCTGACTCCCTCGCGTCCTGACTCCCTCGCATTGACTCCCTCGCATTGACTCCCTCACATCCTGACTCCCTCACATTGACTCCCTCGCATTGACTCCCTCACGTCCTGACTCCCTCACGTCCTGACTCCCTCGCATTGACTCCCTCACGTCCTGACTCCCTCGCATTGACTCCCTCGCATTGACTCCCTCACATTGACTCCCTCACATCCTGACTCCCTCGCATTGACTCCCTCGCATTGACTCCCTCACGTCCTGACTCCCTCACATTGACTCCCTCACATTGACTCCCTCGCATTGACTCCCTCACGTCCTGACTCCCTCGCATTGACTCCCTCGCATTGACTCCCTCACATTGACTCCCTCACATTGACTCCCTCACATTGACTCCCTCACATTGACTCCCTCGCATTGACTCCCTCACATTGACTCCCTCACATTGACTCCCTCACATTGACTCCCTCGCATTGACTCCCTCGCATTGACTCCCTCACATTGACTCCCTCACGTCCTGACTCCCTCACATTGACTCCCTCACGTCCTGACTCCCTCGCATTGACTCCCTCACATTGACTCCCTCACGTCCTGACTCCCTCACATTGACTCCCTCACGTCCTGACTCCCTCGCATTGACTCCCTCGCATTGACTCCCTCGCATTGACTCCCTCACGTCCTGACTCCCTCGCATTGACTCCCTCACATTGACTCCCTCACATTGACTCCCTCACGTCCTGACTCCCTCACGTCCTGACTCCCTCACATTGACTCCCTCACGTCCTGACTCCCTCGCATTGACTCCCTCACATTGACTCCCTCACATTGACTCCCTCGCATTGACTCCCTCACATTGACTCCCTCACATTGACTCCCTCGCATTGACTCCCTCACATTGACTCCCTCACGTCCTGACTCCCTCGCATTGACTCCCTCGCATTGACTCCCTCACATTGACTCCCTCACATTGACTCCCTCGCATTGACTCCCTCACATTGACTCCCTCACATTGACTCCCTCACGTCCTGACTCCCTCACATTGACTCCCTCACATTGACTCCCTCACGTCCTGACTCCCTCGCATTGACTCCCTCGCATTGACTCCCTCGCATTGACTCCCTCACATCCTGACTCCCTCGCATTGACTCCCTCACGTCCTGACTCCCTCGCGTCCTGACTCCCTCGCATTGACTCCCTCACGTCCTGACTCCCTCGCATTGACTCCCTCACATTGACTCCCTCACATTGACTCCCTCACGTCCTGACTCCCTCACGTCCTGACTCCCTCACATCCTGACTCCCTCGCATTGACTCCCTCACGTCCTGACTCCCTCACGTCCTGACTCCCTCACGTCCTGACTCCCTCGCATTGACTCCCTCGCATTGACTCCCTCACATTGACTCCCTCACGTCCTGACTCCCTCACATTGACTCCCTCGCATTGACTCCCTCGCATTGACTCCCTCACATTGACTCCCTCGCGTCCTGACTCCCTCGCATTGACTCCCTCACGTCCTGACTCCCTCGCATTGACTCCCTCGCATTGACTCCCTCACATTGACTCCCTCACGTCCTGACTCCCTCGCATTGACTCCCTCACATTGACTCCCTCACATTGACTCCCTCACATTGACTCCCTCGCATTGACTCCCTCACATTGACTCCCTCACATTGACTCCCTCACATTGACTCCCTCACATTGACTCCCTCACGTCCTGACTCCCTCACGTCCTGACTCCCTCACATTGACTCCCTCACATTGACTCCCTCACGTCCTGACTCCCTCACATTGACTCCCTCACGTCCTGACTCCCTCGCATTGACTCCCTCACATTGACTCCCTCACGTCCTGACTCCCTCACATTGACTCCCTCACGTCCTGACTCCCTCGCATTGACTCCCTCACGTCCTGACTCCCTCGCATTGACTCCCTCACATTGACTCCCTCACGTCCTGACTCCCTCACATTGACTCCCTCACGTCCTGACTCCCTCGCATTGACTCCCTCACGTCCTGACTCCCTCACATTGACTCCCTCACATTGACTCCCTCGCGTCCTGACTCCCTCACGTCCTGACTCCCTCACATTGACTCCCTCACGTCCTGACTCCCTCGCATTGACTCCCTCACGTCCTGACTCCCTCACATTGACTCCCTCACATTGACTCCCTCACATTGACTCCCTCGCATTGACTCCCTCGCATTGACTCCCTCGCATTGACTCCCTCACGTCCTGACTCCCTCACATTGACTCCCTCGCATTGACTCCCTCACATTGACTCCCTCACATTGACTCCCTCGCATTGACTCCCTCACATTGACTCCCTCGCATTGACTCCCTCGCATTGACTCCCTCACATTGACTCCCTCACATTGACTCCCTCGCATTGACTCCCTCGCATTGACTCCCTCACATTGACTCCCTCACATTGACTCCCTCACATTGACTCCCTCGCATTGACTCCCTCGCATTGACTCCCTCACATTGACTCCCTCGCATTGACTCCCTCGCATTGACTCCCTCACATTGACTCCCTCACGTCCTGACTCCCTCGCATTGACTCCCTCACGTCCTGACTCCCTCGCATTGACTCCCTCGCATTGACTCCCTCGCATTGACTCCCTCACATTGACTCCCTCGCATTGACTCCCTCACATTGACTCCCTCACGTCCTGACTCCCTCGCATTGACTCCCTCACGTCCTGACTCCCTCGCATTGACTCCCTCACGTCCTGACTCCCTCACATTGACTCCCTCACATTGACTCCCTCGCATTGACTCCCTCGCATTGACTCCCTCGCATTGACTCCCTCGCATTGACTCCCTCACATTGACTCCCTCACATTGACTCCCTCGCATTGACTCCCTCACATTGACTCCCTCACGTCCTGACTCCCTCACATTGACTCCCTCGCATTGACTCCCTCACGTCCTGACTCCCTCACATTAACTCCCTCGCATTGACTCCCTCGCATTGACTCCCTCACATTGACTCCCTCACATTGACTCCCTCACGTCCTGACTCCCTCACATTGACTCCCTCACGTCCTGACTCCCTCACATTGACTCCCTCGCATTGACTCCCTCACGTCCTGACTCCCTCGCATTGACTCCCTCGCATTGACTCCCTCACATCCTGACTCCCTCACATTGACTCCCTCACATTGACTCCCTCGCATTGACTCCCTCACATTGACTCCCTCACATTGACTCCCTCGCATTGACTCCCTCACATTGACTCCCTCACGTCCTGACTCCCTCGCATTGACTCCCTCGCATTGACTCCCTCACGTCCTGACTCCCTCACATTGACTCCCTCACGTCCTGACTCCCTCGCGTCCTGACTCCCTCGCATTGACTCCCTCGCATTGACTCCCTCACGTCCTGACTCCCTCACATTGACTCCCTCACGTCCTGACTCCCTCACATTGACTCCCTCACGTCCTGACTCCCTCGCGTCCTGACTCCCTCGCATTGACTCCCTCGCATTGGCTCCCTCACGTCCTGACTCCCTCGCATTGACTCCCTCGCATTGACTCCCTCACATCCTGACTCCCTCGCATTGACTCCCTCGCATTGACTCCCTCACGTCCTGACTCCCTCGCGTCCTGACTCCCTCACGTCCTGACTCCCTCGCATTGACTCCCTCGCATTGACTCCCTCACGTCCTGACTCCCTCGCATTGACTCCCTCACGTCCTGACTCCCTCGCGTCCTGACTCCCTCGCATTGACTCCCTCACGTCCTGACTCCCTCGCATTGACTCCCTCGCATTGACTCCCTCACATTGACTCCCTCACATTGACTCCCTCACGTCCTGACTCCCTCGCATTGACTCCCTCGCATTGACTCCCTCGCATTGACTCCCTCACATTGACTCCCTCACGTCCTGACTCCCTCACATTGACTCCCTCGCATTGACTCCCTCGCATTGACTCCCTCACATTGACTCCCTCACGTCCTGACTCCCTCACATTGACTCCCTCGCATTGACTCCCTCGCATTGACTCCCTCACATTGACTCCCTCACGTCCTGACTCCCTCACATTGACTCCCTCACGTCCTGACTCCCTCACATTGACTCCCTCGCATTGACTCCCTCACATTGACTCCCTCGCATTGACTCCCTCGCATTGACTCCCTCGCATTGACTCCCTCGCATTGACTCCCTCACGTCCTGACTCCCTCACGTCCTGACTCCCTCACGTCCTGACTCCCTCGCATTGACTCCCTCGCATTGACTCCCTCGCATTGACTCCCTCACATTGACTCCCTCACATTGACTCCCTCACGTCCTGACTCCCTCACGTCCTGACTCCCTCGCATTGACTCCCTCGCATTGACTCCCTCACATTGACTCCCTCACATTGACTCCCTCACATTGACTCCCTCGCATTGACTCCCTCGCATTGACTCCCTCACATTGACTCCCTCACGTCCTGACTCCCTCACATTGACTCCCTCGCATTGACTCCCTCGCATTGACTCCCTCACATTGACTCCCTCACGTCCTGACTCCCTCACGTCCTGACTCCCTCACATTGACTCCCTCACATTGACTCCCTCACGTCCTGACTCCCTCGCATTGACTCCCTCACATTGACTCCCTCACATTGACTCCCTCACGTCCTGACTCCCTCACGTCCTGACTCCCTCGCATTGACTCCCTCGCATTGACTCCCTCGCATTGACTCCCTCACATTGACTCCCTCACATTGACTCCCTCACATTGACTCCCTCACGTCCTGACTCCCTCACGTCCTGACTCCCTCGCATTGACTCCCTCACATTGACTCCCTCACGTCCTGACTCCCTCGCATTGACTCCCTCGCATTGACTCCCTCACATTGACTCCCTCACGTCCTGACTCCCTCACATTGACTCCCTCACATTGACTCCCTCACGTCCTGACTCCCTCGCATTGACTCCCTCGCATTGACTCCCTCACATTGACTCCCTCACGTCCTGACTCCCTCACATTGACTCCCTCGCATTGACTCCCTCGCATTGACTCCCTCACATTGACTCCCTCACGTCCTGACTCCCTCACGTCCTGACTCCCTCGCATTGACTCCCTCACATTGACTCCCTCACATTGACTCCCTCACGTCCTGACTCCCTCACATTGACTCCCTCACATTGACTCCCTCACGTCCTGACTCCCTCGCATTGACTCCCTCACGTCCTGACTCCCTCACGTCCTGACTCCCTCGCATTGACTCCCTCACATTGACTCCCTCACGTCCTGACTCCCTCGCATTGACTCCCTCGCATTGACTCCCTCACATTGACTCCCTCACATTGACTCCCTCACGTCCTGACTCCCTCGCATTGACTCCCTCACGTCCTGACTCCCTCACATTGACTCCCTCACATTGACTCCCTCACATTGACTCCCTCACATTGACTCCCTCACATTGACTCCCTCACATTGACTCCCTCACATTGACTCCCTCACATTGACTCCCTCACGTCCTGACTCCCTCACATTGACTCCCTCACATTGACTCCCTCACGTCCTGACTCCCTCACGTCCTGACTCCCTCGCATTGACTCCCTCGCATTGACTCCCTCACATTGACTCCCTCGCATTGACTCCCTCACATTGACTCCCTCGCATTGACTCCCTCGCATTGACTCCCTCACATTGACTCCCTCGCATTGACTCCCTCGCATTGACTCCCTCACATTGACTCCCTCACATTGACTCCCTCACGTCCTGACTCCCTCACATTGACTCCCTCACGTCCTGACTCCCTCGCATTGACTCCCTCACGTCCTGACTCCCTCACATTGACTCCCTCACATTGACTCCCTCACGTCCTGACTCCCTCACATTGACTCCCTCGCATTGACTCCCTCACATTGACTCCCTCACATCCTGACTCCCTCGCATTGACTCCCTCGCATTGACTCCCTCGCATTGACTCCCTCACATCCTGACTCCCTCGCATTGACTCCCTCGCATTGACTCCCTCACATTGACTCCCTCGCATTGACTCCCTCACGTCCTGACTCCCTCGCATTGACTCCCTCGCATTGACTCCCTCACATTGACTCCCTCACATTGACTCCCTCACATTGACTCCCTCACATTGACTCCCTCGCATTGACTCCCTCGCATTGACTCCCTCACATTGACTCCCTCACATTGACTCCCTCGCATTGACTCCCTCACATTGACTCCCTCGCATTGACTCCCTCACATTGACTCCCTCGCATTGACTCCCTCGCATTGACTCCCTCACATTGACTCCCTCACATTGACTCCCTCGCATTGACTCCCTCGCATTGACTCCCTCACGTCCTGACTCCCTCACGTCCTGACTCCCTCACATTGACTCCCTCGCGTCCTGACTCCCTCACGTCCTGACTCCCTCACGTCCTGACTCCCTCACATTGACTCCCTCGCATTGACTCCCTCACATTGACTCCCTCGCATTGACTCCCTCACATCCTGACTCCCTCGCATTGACTCCCTCACATTGACTCCCTCGCATTGACTCCCTCACGTCCTGACTCCCTCACATTGACTCCCTCACATTGACTCCCTCACGTCCTGACTCCCTCACATTGACTCCCTCACATTGACTCCCTCACGTCCTGACTCCCTCACATTGACTCCCTCGCATTGACTCCCTCGCATTGACTCCCTCGCATTGACTCCCTCGCATTGACTCCCTCGCATTGACTCCCTCACATTGACTCCCTCGCATTGACTCCCTCACATTGACTCCCTCACATTGACTCCCTCACATTGACTCCCTCGCATTGACTCCCTCGCATTGACTCCCTCACATTGACTCCCTCACATTGACTCCCTCACATTGACTCCCTCACATTGACTCCCTCACATTGACTCCCTCACATTGACTCCCTCGCATTGACTCCCTCACATTGACTCCCTCACATTGACTCCCTCGCATTGACTCCCTCACGTCCTGACTCCCTCACGTCCTGACTCCCTCACATTGACTCCCTCACATTGACTCCCTCGCATTGACTCCCTCGCATTGACTCCCTCACGTCCTGACTCCCTCACGTCCTGACTCCCTCACATTGACTCCCTCGCATTGACTCCCTCACATTGACTCCCTCACATTGACTCCCTCGCATTGACTCCCTCACATTGACTCCCTCACATTGACTCCCTCACATTGACTCCCTCGCATTGACTCCCTCGCATTGACTCCCTCACGTCCTGACTCCCTCGCATTGACTCCCTCACGTCCTGACTCCCTCACGTCCTGACTCCCTCACATTGACTCCCTCACATTGACTCCCTCGCATTGACTCCCTCACGTCCTGACTCCCTCACGTCCTGACTCCCTCACATTGACTCCCTCGCATTGACTCCCTCACATTGACTCCCTCGCATTGACTCCCTCACGTCCTGACTCCCTCACGTCCTGACTCCCTCACATTGACTCCCTCGCATTGACTCCCTCACATTGACTCCCTCGCATTGACTCCCTCACATTGACTCCCTCGCATTGACTCCCTCACGTCCTGACTCCCTCACGTCCTGACTCCCTCACATTGACTCCCTCGCATTGACTCCCTCACATTGACTCCCTCACATTGACTCCCTCGCATTGACTCCCTCACATTGACTCCCTCGCATTGACTCCCTCACATTGACTCCCTCACGTCCTGACTCCCTCGCATTGACTCCCTCACATTGACTCCCTCGCATTGACTCCCTCACATTGACTCCCTCACATTGACTCCCTCACATTGACTCCCTCACGTCCTGACTCCCTCGCATTGACTCCCTCGCATTGACTCCCTCACATTGACTCCCTCACATTGACTCCCTCGCATTGACTCCCTCACGTCCTGACTCCCTCGCATTGACTCCCTCGCATTGACTCCCTCGCATTGACTCCCTCGCATTGACTCCCTCACATTGACTCCCTCACATTGACTCCCTCACGTCCTGACTCCCTCGCATTGACTCCCTCACATTGACTCCCTCGCATTGACTCCCTCACATTGACTCCCTCACATTGACTCCCTCACATTGACTCCCTCGCATTGACTCCCTCACATTGACTCCCTCGCATTGACTCCCTCACATTGACTCCCTCGCATTGACTCCCTCGCATTGACTCCCTCACGTCCTGACTCCGTCACGTCCTGACTCCCTCACATTGACTCCCTCACGTCCTGACTCCCTCACATTGACTCCCTCGCATTGACTCCCTCACGTCCTGACTCCCTCGCATTGACTCCCTCACATTGACTCCCTCACGTCCTGACTCCCTCACATTGACTCCCTCGCATTGACTCCCTCACATTGACTCCCTCACATTGACTCCCTCACATTGACTCCCTCGCATTGACTCCCTCACATTGACTCCCTCGCGTCCTGACTCCGTCACGTCCTGACTCCCTCGCATTGACTCCCTCACGTCCTGACTCCCTCACGTCCTGACTCCCTCGCATTGACTCCCTCGCATTGACTCCCTCGCATTGACTCCCTCACGTCCTGACTCCCTCGCATTGACTCCCTCACGTCCTGACTCCCTCACGTCCTGACTCCCTCACGTCCTGACTCCCTCACGTCCTGACTCCCTCACATTGACTCCCTCGCATTGACTCACCTGCCTTGCTGTGAGCTGCTGCCTGTTGCCCCCCCCCCCCCCCCCCCCCCGCCCCCCCACCTCCTCATGCCCCCGGGCAGTACAGCCTGGTCTGCTTGGCCAGCCTCATAGGGCAGGACTGGGCACAGGGCGATAATTGCCAGCAAACCTCTCAGGTACCAGCTGGTCGAGGGCATCAGGTGAGTTCAGCTTTGTTCAAGACAGATGAAATATCAAATAATTCAGCCCCCCCCCCCCCGGTTTATCTCACTGACGGCAATAAGTCAATATCTGTTTCCTTAAAAACATTATTAAAACAATCTGCTTCAGATGCAACATGCTCCTGTTTTCAGTGTGATATGGGATTAGAATTTAGACGGGGGGGGGGGGTGGTGCGTTTGGGGAGGGGGGGGGTTCTGTGATTATTTTTTTTAAAATTTAGAGTACCCAATTAATTTTTTCCAATTAAGGGGCAATTTAGCGTGGCCAATCCACCTACCCTGCACATCTTTGGGTTGTGGGGGCGAGACCCACGCAGACACGGGGAGAATGTGCAAACTCCACACGGACAGTGACCCAGAGCCGGGATTCGAACCCGGGACCGCGGCGCTGTGAGGCAGCAGTGCTAACCACTGTGCCCCCATGTCGTGCCGTGGTGCAGCAGTGCTAACCACTGCGCCCCCATGTCGTGCCGTGGTGCAGCAGTGCTAACCACTGCGCCACCATGTCGTGCCGTGGTGCAGCAATGCTAACCACTGCGCCACCAAGCAGCCCCAAATTCTGTGATTATTAATCCAAAGCACTCCTCCAACTAAAGAAGGTTTGAGAACCACTGAGTCTAAACCGAACACAAAACTTTACCTGTCCCAACTGGGCGATGTTAAAGGTTATCCCCACTCCATACACGCCCACATTGTCAAACTCCACCCCCTTGACTCCCAACCATTCCCGGTGTTCCGGAACCCCTCCCCTCCTATTCCAGAAGTGGACACAATGACCCAGCTTCCAATGCTGCAAGACAGCACCCAGCCCAGGGGCCACTTTGCCATCGGTTCTGCTCTGTGGTAGCGTGACTCCTTTAAGGGGGCGACCTTCACGGCCAACCTGACTGGGTCAGGGCCAACCGTGTGGGGCATTGGGAGCAGGAGCCAGGGGCAGGGTGGGCCCGGGTGTCGCGGAGAGGAGAGATCTCTGTGCCTGTGGAAAGTTATCCCACCCCTTCTTCTCAAGAAACCCCTTTTGGTTTTCCAAGGAGCCTCCGTCTTGCCTCGAGGGGCCGCACCATCCCTGTCCCTCAAAGCCTCCTCCTTCCCCGATGGGCCATTAGCTGCAGAGGCCCATGGCCTGTGGTCGATGACATTGGTTAGTCATCATTCACCCAATGCCCATGGACAGCTGTTTGTCTACACGGGTCATTGATCAAGATGCCGGAATTCTGGCCCGTGCTTCTGATCCTTACGCCAAAGATCTGAAACTAATTTTAGCAAACGCCCAGGCAGCAGAACCCCTGATGTGTAATTGTGCAGCAACGTGAGGTCTCCTACATCAGTGAACATCCAATTCAGACCCTTCTACTCAACACCAGGTCCAGTGATTCTGGTTATTTGTGTTTCTAAAGGTGACAATAAAAACAAACCTCAGGTTGTGGCCCAGAGATTGAAATTCAAATCTCTACCTGCCGTGTCTCATTTTAAACGTTAAACCCCAATTCTCGAGATCAGAGTTGCTTCTGCATTCCCTGTATTTTTATGTTGCAAGGGAACTGTATATAAGGTGATGCTCACTGGGCAGTGTGCTGTGAGCACACTTCTCGGCAGCTGTCTGGTTCTCCGGTAATTAAAGCCTTTGAATTCCCAGGTTTCCTGAACTAAGATCATTGCCCATCCTGAAGTGCCCTGTACCGGGACCCTTGCCCCCAGACCTGGTGCCCTGTACCGGGACGCTTGCCCCCAGACCTGGTGCCCTGTACCAGGACCCTTGCCCCCAGACCTGGTGCCCTGTACCGGGACCCTTGCCCCCAGACCTGGTGCCCTGTACCGGGACCCTTGCCCCCAGACCTGGTGCCCTGTACCAGGACCCTTGCCCCCTGACCTGGTGCCCTGTACCGGGACCCTTGCTCCCCTGACCTGGTGCCCTGTACCTGGACCTTTGCCCCTGACCTGGTGCCCTGTAACGGGACCCTTGCCCCCTGACCTGGTGCCCGGTAACAGGACCTTTGCTCCCTGACCTGGTGCCCTATACCAGGACCCTTGCCCCCTGACCTGGTGCCGTGTACCGGGACCCTTGCCCCCAGACCTGGTGCCCTGTACCGGGACCCTTGCCCCCAGACCTGGTGCCCTGTACCGGGACCCTTGCCCCCAGACCTGGTGCCCTGTACCAGGACCCTTGCCCCCAGACCTGGTGCCCTGTACCAGGACCTTTTCTCCCTGACCTGATGCCCTATACCAGGACCCTTGCCCCCTGACCTGGTGCCCTGTACCGGGACCCTTGCCCCCAGACCTGGTGCCCTGTACCGGGACCCTTGCCCCCTGACCTGGTGCCCTGTACCGGGACCCTTGCCCCCAGACCTGGTGCCCTGTACCAGGACCCTTGCCCCCTGACCTGGTGCCCTGTACCAGGACCCTTGCCCCCAGACCTGGTGCCCTGTACCAGGATCCTTGCCCCCAGACCTGGTGCCCTGTACCGGGACCCTTGCCCCCAGACCTGGTGCCCTGTACCAGGACCCTTGCCCCCAGACCTGGTGCCCTGTACTGGGACCTTTGCCCCCTGACCTGGTGCCCTGTACCGGGACCCTTGCCCCCTGACCTGGTGCCCTGTACCTGGACCTTTGTCCCCTGACCTGGTGCCCTGTACCTGGACCTTTACCCCCTGACCTGGTGCCCTGTACCAGGACCCTTGCCCCTTGACCTGGTGCCGTGTACCGGGACCCTTGCCCCCAGACCTGGTGCCCTGTACCAGGACCCTTGCCCCCTGACCTGGTGCCCTGTACCAGGACCCTTGCCCCCAGACCTGGTGCCCTGTACCAGGATCCTTGCCCCCAGACCTGGTGCCCTGTACCAGGACCCTTGCCCCTTGACCTGGTGCCGTGTACCGGGACCCTTGCCCCCTGACCTAGTGCCCTGTACCAGGACCCTTGCCCCCTGACCTGGTGCCCTGTACTGGGACCCTTGCCCCCAGACCTGGTGCCCTGTACCTGGACCTTTGCCACTGACCTGGTGCCCTGTACCGGGACCCTTGCCCCCAGACCTGGTGCCCTGTACCGGGACCTTTGCCCCCTGACCTGGTGCCCTGTACCGGGACCGTTGCCCCCTGACCTGGTGCCCTGTACCGGGACCCTTGCCCCCTGACCTGGTGCCCTGTACCTGGACCTTTGCCCCCTGACCTGGTGCCCTGTACTGGGACCTTTGCCCCCTGACCTGGTGCCCTGTACCGGGACCCTTGCCCCCTGACCTGGTGCCCTGTACCTGGACCTTTGTCCCCTGACCTGGTGCCCTGTACCTGGACCTTTACCCCCTGACCTGGTGCCCTGTACCAGGACCCTTGCCCCTTGACCTGGTGCCGTGTACCGGGACCCTTGCCCCCAGACCTGGTGCCCTGTACCAGGACCCTTGCCCCCTGACCTGGTGCCCTGTACCAGGACCCTTGCCCCCAGACCTGGTGCCCTGTACCAGGATCCTTGCCCCCAGACCTGGTGCCCTGTACCAGGACCCTTGCCCCTTGACCTGGTGCCGTGTACCGGGACCCTTGCCCCCTGACCTAGTGCCCTGTACCAGGACCCTTGCCCCCTGACCTGGTGCCCTGTACTGGGACCCTTGCCCCCAGACCTGGTGCCCTGTACCTGGACCTTTGCCACTGACCTGGTGCCCTGTACCGGGACCCTTGCCCCCAGACCTGGTGCCCTGTACCGGGACCTTTGCCCCCTGACCTGGTGCCCTGTACCGGGACCGTTGCCCCCTGACCTGGTGCCCTGTACCGGGACCCTTGCCCCCTGACCTGGTGCCCTGTACCTGGACCTTTGCCCCCTGACCTGGTGCCCTGTACCGGGACCTTTGCCCCCTGACCGGGTGCCCTGTACCGGGACCTTTGCCCCCTGACCTGGTGCCCTGTACCGGGGCCTTTGCCCCCTGACCTGGTGCCCTGTACCTGGACCTTTGCCCCCTGACCTGCTGCCCTGTAACTGGACCTTTGCCCCCTGACCTGGTGCCCTGTACCTGGACCTTTGCCCCCTGACCTGGTGCCCTCTACCGGGACCTTTGCCCCCTGACCTGGTGCCCTGTACCTGGACCTTTGCCCCCTGACCTGGTGCCCTGTACCTGGACCTTTGCCCCCTGACCTGGTGCCCTGTACCTGGACCCTTGCCCCCTGACCTGGTGCCCTGTACCTGGACCCTTGCCCCCTGACCTGGTGCCCTGTACCGGGACCTTTGCCCCATGACCTGGTGCCCTGTACCTGGACCTTTGCCCCCTGACCTGCTGCCCTGCATTCAGATCCTTGCCCTTTTTCCTCAAATTTTAAATTTAAAAGGTGCGTTTCTGTTAAATTTGGGGAATAGAATTGTGTCCAGGATGCTGTAGAGTTCCTTTAAGGAGGGTGAATGACAGAAAGGCAAATGGAAAGATCTGAGGCCCAGGATGAGCTCAGTGGCTAACGCCCCACCCAAAGTAAACAGCAATTGCACAACCCTTCGCTGCTCATCCACAACAATAACATTTCTTTCTTTGCCAGCCTGTACCACTCGGCCTGTGCAAACTGCTGGAAGCAGTTCGCTGCCACCTTCTCAGGGGGCACGATTCCCGGCTTGACCAGTCGCTCCCCCGCCCCAACCCCACCCAGGCGAGGCTGCGCGGAGAAATGTTTTTACGGTCATGACCAATCTCCGACCTCGCGGCCGCAAGGCTGCAGACCGTCCAGCGCCCTGGGAAAAGCATAGGGGACAGGGAGCTGAAACTGGGAGCATAAGAAACCAATAAATGTGTGGGTGTCTTTGGTAAAAGCAAGAAGGCCCGACGGGCGGAGGAGGGTGGGGGGAGGAGGGGGGGAGGGGGCAGAGAGGAATGTAAAGCTGCCGCAGCACATGTTGGAACAGAGAGTTTGGTGATTACTGAGCAGATCGAACACCGCAGGCCCCTCTCACTCAGGGACAAGGCGGACATGAGCGATGTTGGCTTCTAGTCCGCCTGAGGCCCATTGTGGAAACGCCCATTGCACTAATGCAGGAAGGAGCTTTGGTTGCGTGGATACAGGTTTTGTGTCCGTCGTTTGTGTTAAGTTGACTGATCACAGGGTTACAGGCGTGACTGCCAGGGTGCAGGGCACTGTCAGGCAGCATTCACACAGTCAAGCTCGATTCCTTCCCTGGGGCGCACACAGCTTGCTGAGCTCTGGCTTGTTGTTTCTTTACAGATTTACTGGTCACTGGGCCCCTGATAAACCCGGCCATTCAAAAACAAACCTGACTTTATTCCTTTTTCAAATTTCATTTACGGGACTTGGGTGTCGCCGGCGGCGGCTGCACATTCGCTTGAAAGAAGGTTCTGGGTGAGCCGCCTTGAGCCGCTGCAGTCCCTGAGCTGTAGGTACACCCTCTGTGCTGTTAGGGAGGGAGTTGCCCCAGCGACAGTGAAGGAACGGCCGATATATTTCCCAGTCAGGGTGGGGAGGGACTTATCATAGATCATAGAATTTACAGTGCAGAAGGAGGCCATTCGGCCCATCGAGTCTGCACCGGCTCTTGGAAAGAGCACCCTACCCAAGGTCAACACCTCCACCCTATCCCCGTAACCCAGCAACCCCACCCAACACTAAGGGCAATTTTGGACACTCAGGGCAATTTAGCATGGCCAATCCACCTAACCTGCACATCTTTGGACTGTGGGAGGAAACCGGAGCACCCGAAGGAAACCCACGCACACACGGGGAGGGCGTGCAGACTCCGCACAGACAGTGACCCAAGCCGGAATCGAACCTGGGACCCTGGAGCTGTGAAGCGATTGTGCTATCCACAATGCTACCGTGCTGCCCACGACTTGGAGGGGAACCTCCAGGTGGTGGGGTTCCCAGGTATCTGCTGCCCTTGTCCTTCTAGATGGTAGAGGCCGTGGGTTTGGAAGGTGCTGCCTAAGGAGCCTTGGTGAGTTGCTGCAGTGCATCTTGTAGACGGTACACACGGCTGCCACTGTGCGTCGGTGGGGGAGGGAGTGAATGTTTGTGGAAGGGGGGAGCCAATCAAGCGGGGCTGCTTTGTCCTGGATGGTGTCGAGCTTCTTGAGTGTTGTTGGAGCTGCGCTCATCCAGGCCAGTGGAGAGTCTCCCATCGCACTCCTGACTTGTGCCTTGTAGATGGTGGACAGGCTTTGGGGCGGGGGGGGGTCAGGAGGAAAGTCACTCGCCAAATTCCTGTCTGGGCAGATTGTCCCCCTCGGAGAGATTCACCGAATGCCACTCCCCCACATTATTCTGGTAACCCACCATGTTCTTCACATCAATACCCTCTTGGGAAGCCCTGACTGAGCCTTAACCCTCGCACCTCCTCCACACTCATTCCCCCCTCCCCCCCCTCGGAGAGAGACAGAGAGAGAAAGCAGCTCAAACAACTGCTGGACAGGTTTAAAAAACAGTGTGACTCGGGGGGGAGGACACGGTTAAACAAACTAACTGCCCCCAGGTCAGCGCAGTTTTAATTTGCTGTGAAGATGTAGGGAGGGTTTTCAAATGGAAATGTGGATTCCCCAGGCTCCGACCTACTCTTCCAGCCGTTAATGTGGCTGAATCCAGTTCCGTTTCTGGCCAATGGTAACCCCCAGGATGTTGATTGTGGGAGGGCGGCATGGTGGCGCAGTGGTTAGCACTGGGACTGCGACGCCGAGGTCCCGGGTTCGATCCCGGCTCTGGGTCACTGTCCGTGTGGAGTTTGCACATTCTCCCCGTGTCTGCGTGGGTCTCACCCCCACAACCCAAAGCTGTGCAGGGTAGGTGGATTGGCCACGCTAAATTGCCCCTTAAATGGAGAAAAAAATAATTGGGTACTCTAAATTTATGAAAAAATGGAGGTTGATTGTGGGGGATTCAGCAACGGTAACGCCATTGAATGTCAAGGGGTGGTGGTTGAATCCTCTCTTGTAGGAGATGGTCATTGACTGGCCCTTGTGTGGCGTGAATGTCAGCCTCAAGCCTGGGTATTGCCCAGGTCTTGCTGCATTTGGACACGGACTGCTTCATCGTCTGAGGAGTCGCCAATGGTGCTGAACATTGTGCTGTCATCCGCAAACATCCCCACTTCTGAGAACCCCCATTTTTCAGAGGAGGCAAATAGAAAGTGGCGCGAAACTGATATTGAAACTTGGTCAGACCACACATCACCAAGAGTTCTGGTCACCGTGTCATTAACAGGAAACTGAAGGGCGGAGAGGGGATGATGTGTAAGAGGGTGGGGGGGTATCGGGAAAGGATTCAGAGCAGGGTCTCTTCATTTTGAGAACAAAGGCAGTTAGAATGATGAAAGGATTTGCTGGAGTGAATACAGAGCAAATGTTTCCTCTTTCGCTGAAGAGACCGGGGTGCGATCTAATGGGAATAAAGACCAGGATCCTGTTTTGGCCGTGTTTAGAGGGGTCCATCACAGTGCCTGCAACGCCCAGAAGGACCCCGCTGTTAAACAGGTCTCTGCTTCTTCTGGGCCTTGACGAGGAAACGCCCTTCCCTGCCAGGGCTGTACTTACCTTCATTTTCCACTAAGAAGTCTTACAACACCAGGTTAAAGTCCAACAGGTTTGTTTTAAATCACTAGCTTTCGGAGGCCTGCTCCTTCCTCAGGTGAATGAAGAGGTGGGTTCCAGAAACATATATATAGACAAAGTCAAAGATGCAAGACGATACTTTGAATGCGAGTCTTTGCAAGTAATAAAGTCTTTACAGGTCCAGACAGAGCAACTGGAGAGAGGGATAATCACAGGTTAAAGAGGTGTGAATTGTCTCAAGCCAGGACAGTTGGTAGGATTTTGCCAGCCCAGGCCAGATGGTGGGGGGGGGGGGGGGGTGAATGTAATGCGACATGAATCCCAGGTCCATGTTGAGGCCGCACTCATGTGTGCGGATCTTGGCAGGCAGGGTTGTGTGGTGAGGTGGTTAGAATGATGAAAGGATTTGCTGGAGTGAATACAGAGCAAACGTTTCCTCTTTCGCTGAAGTGTTGCAACGTGCCGCAGCAAAAACCACATTGACTTCCTCAGAAGACAAACACGGGATACAACCAAAAGAGTACCCTTTGTCACCCATGGCAATCTTTGCAAGACGTGCCAGATCATTGACATGGGTACCGCCATTACACGTGAGAACACCTCCCACCAGGTACGCGGCACATATTCGTGCAACTTGGCCAACGTTGTCTACCTCATACGCTGCAGGAAAGGATGTCCCGAAGCGTGGTACATTGGCAAAACCATGCAGACGCTGCGACAACGAATGAACGGGCATCGTGCAACAATCACCAGGCAGGAATGTTCCCTTCCAGTCGGGGAACACTTCAGCAGTCAAGGGCATTCAGCCTCTGATCTCCAGGTAAGCGTTCTCCAAAGCGGCCTTCAGGACGCGCGACAACGCAGAATTGCCGAGCAGAACCTTATAGCCAAGTTCCGCATACATGAGTGCGGCCTCAACCGGGACCTGGGATTCATGTCACATTACATTCACCCCCCACCATCTGGCCTGGACTTGCGAAATCCTACCAACTGTCCTGGCTTGAGACAATTCACACCTCTTTAACCTGGGGTTACCCCTATCTCCAGATGCGTCGTCTGGACCTGTAAAGACTTAATTACCTGCAAATGCTCGCATTCCAAGCATTGCCTGGCATCTTTGACTTTGTCGATATATGTTTGTGGAACCCACCTCTTCATTCACCTGAGGAAGGAGCAGTGCTCCGGAAGCTAGTGATTCGCAACAAACCTGTTGGACTTTAACCTGGTGCTGTAAGACTTCTCACCGTGCCCGCCCCAGCCCAACGCCGGCATCTCCACATCATGGCTTCATTTCCTAGGAAGAGGTTGGGGCGCCATGTTAAATGCCGGCCCATTCTCTCGGCCCACCCCCACTGCGGCCTGCAGCCTGTCGAACACCCCAACCGGTTAGGGGGTCCTTGAGCCCCCCCACCCCCACCCCCACCCCATCTCATGAGAGGACAGGGACCCCCCCAGGACTGATGCTTGGCGTGGGAAACCGACCATCATGGCAACTTGGCAGTACCACCGTGGCAGTGCCTCTTGCAATGCCAAGTGTGTGTGTGTGTGGTGGGGGTGGGGGGGGGGGGGGGGGGGGGGGGGTTGCTGAGGGATAATGCTGGTGTGACCCCAGCATGTGTTGCATAGTTTCACTATGTATTCACCAGGAACACTGCGCAATTCACACCACAGAGTGCGCACATCCCAGCACCCGTCACGTTGCCTTAACTCCCTCCCGACATCAGTAAGTATTTGGGAAAGATTTCATTTAAACCCAAAGCAGGCACAGATTGTGAAATAAAGAGGTGTAGAGAAAGACAGGATGGAATTAAGACTGCTGCACTCTGGGATCACCTGACACTGAAAGCATGGGTTTTGTGGAATGTTTTTCTGTTGGGTTCTGTGCTAATCTGTTGTATGCATGGTCAGAACAGAATGGGACTGACAGCATTGTTTCACAGATAGCCCCAGGATATAGAAATTATTCAAATTACAGCCCAGTTCTGTTGTGAACTATACCTGTGCTGGGAGCGTTTGGTGGGGCATGGTTGTGTACGAGGGGCAAGGTTTAGAGGAGATGTACGAGGCAAGGTTTTTACACAGAGGGTAGTGGGTGCCTGGAACTCGCTGCCGGAGGAGGTGGTGGAAGCAGGGACGATAGTGACATTTAAGGGGCATCTTGACAAATACATGAATAGGATGGGAATAGAGGGATACGGACACAGGAAGTGTTGGTGATTTTAGTTTAGACGGGCAGCATGGTCGGCACGGGCTTGGAGGGCCGAAGGGCCTGTTCCTGTAGTTTCTTTGCTCTTTGTACCTGGCCTGGGAGTGTTTGATGGGGACAGTGTAGAGGGAGCTTTACTCTGTATCTAACCCCGTGCTGTACCTGTCCTGGGAGTGTTTGATGGGGAAAGTGTAGAGGGAGCTTTACTCTGTATCTAACCCCGTGCTGTACCTGTCCTGGGAGTGTTTGATGGGGACAGTGTAGAGGGAGCTTTACTCTGTATCTAACCCCGTGCTGTACCTGTCCTGGGAGTGTTTGATGGGGACAGTGTAGAGGGAGCTTTACTCTGTATCTAACCCCGTGCTGTACCTGTCCTGGGAGTGTTTGATGGAGACAGTGTAGAGGGAGCTTTACTCTGTATCTAACCCCGTGCTGTACCTGTCCTGGGAGTGTTTGATGGGGACAGTGTAGAGGGAGCTTTACTCTGTATCTAACCCCGTGCTGTACCTGTCCTGGGAGTGTTTGATGGGGACAGTGTAGAGGGAGCTTTACTCTGTATCTAACCCCATGCTGTACCTGTCCTGGGAGTGTTTGATGGGGACAGTGTAGAGGGAGCTTTACTCTGTATCTAACCCCGTGCTGTACCTGCCCTGGGAGTGTTTGATGGGGACAGTGTAGAGGGAGCTTTACTCTGTATCTAACCCCGTGCTGTACCTGTCCTGGGAGTGTTTGATGGGGACAGTGTAGAGGGAGCTTTACTCTGTATCTAACCCCGTGCTGTCCCTGTCCTGGGAGTGTTTGATGGGGACAGTGTAGAGGGAGCTTTACTCTGTATCTAACCCCGTGCTGTACCTGTCCTGGGAGTGTTTGATGGGGACAGTGTAGAGGGAGCTTTACTCTGTATCTAACCCCGTGCTGTACCTGTCCTGGGAGTGTTTGATGGAGACAGTGTCGAGGGAGCTTTACTCTGTATCTAATCCTGTGCTGTAACTGCCCTGACTAATTATAGAGGTTCGATAGCTGTAATTATACATTTCTGATTGTTGACAGATCTGAAGTTGAGCTGCAGGAGAAGGCTTTGGGTAATTGTGGTGTGGTGTCTGCTATATTCAGTGCTGCCTGAGCTGGGAACAGATCCCTTCTGCTTCTTTCTGTTCTTCTCAGTTTTGACTGTCGGTGCGGGGTGGGGGGAGGTTCAAATTCAGTGTTTAAACAGCGTTGTGTTAGCGGCAGCTTGCACTGAGCTGGGGGTGGGGCAGGTTGCAGCCTGGTGGAGCCCAGCGAGTCGGATCTGCCGCCACTTGCCTGCGGCCAGGCTTCAGTTAAGGTTCAGGCACTTCCTGCTTTGAAAAGTGCGCTGCCTGAGCAGCGGGTGTGGGCAAGAACAGAATCAGCCCAGAACATTCCATCCGACCGACTCTTATCTGAGGTTTCAAGTTGTGGCACATTCCTTCATTCTGAGTCGCACCTATTTTCATTCCTTGAAACTTTTTTTTGTGTGTGTGTGTGTGTGACTCTCTCTCTTATCGGTTCGATAAGCCTCCAATTCTTGCTGACGCCTTCCATTTTAGTCAACATCCCCCCCCCCCCCCCCCGCCGCCCCCGGACAAATTCTTTCTCATCCCAATTTACCACGAGGGTCACAATGGGGACCAGGGTAAAGGTCCGATTCTTGAGCGACACGCCCTCAAACTGCCACCCTTCAAAGAGCGTAAGAATAAGCATAAGCAGGAGTCGGCCATTCGGCCCCTCGAGCCTGCTCCGCCATTCAATGAGATCATGGCTGATCTTTTGTGGACTCAGCTCCACTTTCCGGCCCGAACACCATAACCCTTAATCCCTTTATTCTTCAAAAAACTATCTATCTTTACCTTAAAAACATGTAATGAAGGAGCCTCAACTGCTTCACTGGGCAAGGAATTCCATAGATTCACAACCCTTTGGGTGAAGAAGTTCCTCCTAAACTCAGTCCTAAATCTACTTCCCCTTATTTTGAGGCTATGACCCCTAGTTCTGCTGTCACCCGCCAGTGGAAACAACCTGCCCACATCTATCCTATCTATTCCCTTCATAATTTTAAATGTTTCTATAAGATCCCCCCTCATCCTTCTAAATTCCAACGAGTACAGTCCCAGTCTACTCAACCTCTCCTCATAATCCAACCCCTTCAGCTCTGGGATTAACCTAGTGAATCTCCTCTGCACACCCTCCAGCACTGCCGCATTCTGACACAAGAGGCTGAATTCTCCGACCCCCCCGCAGGGTAGGGATATCGCCCGGGGCCTTCGTAAATCCCGCCCCCGCCGTGGCCGGAATTCTCCGCCACCCGGGAATCGGCGGGGGCGGGAATCACGCAGCGACAGTCGGCGGGCCCCCCCGCGGCGATTCTCCGGCCCGCGATGGGCCGACGTCCCGCCTCCTCTGGTGGCCGCAGGAGCAGGCAGCGCGAGCGGACCCCTGGGGTACTTGGGGGGGGTGCGCGGGGCGATCAGACCCCGGAGGGGTGCCCCCACGGTGGCCTGGCCCGCGGTCGGGGCCCACCGATCGGCGGGCGGGCCAGTGCCGTGGGGGCACTCTTTTTCTTTTGCCGCCACCATGGCGGAGGCGGAAGAGACCCCTCCCCCTACCGCGCATCTGCCGGGATGATGTCAGCGGCTGCTGACACTCCGGTGCATGCGTGGCCTCACGCCGGCCGGCGAAGGCCTTTTGGCCAGCCATTCACGCCGGCTGGCGGGGCGGAAAGGCCGTTGGCGGCGGCCGGCGGGGAGCCAATCCCTCCGGCGCGGGCCGAGCCCCGAAAGGTGCGGAGAATTCCGCACTTTGGGGAGGCCCGATGCCGGAGTGGTTGGCGCTACGCCGGGACCCCTGCCCCGCCGGGTAGGGGAGAATCCCGCCCCAGGCACCTCATTCAATCAGTCTCAGTCCCTGCCCAGAGTGACTGCCGGAGCATTCCCACCCAGAGGGCAGAGAGAGGCATTGCCCCTCAACCTCCCGTCCTCCTCGGTGATCAGTTTGTTGGCATCTGGGGACCTGACTACCCTCCTTCCCTCCTAAACCTCTGTAAGGACGGCCTGTCGGACCCCCGGGGTAATTGCAAATCGCAAACGTTCCCCCTGTGTAGTCTGGTCATAGTGCCTTCTAAACCCAGGGGTTGGGTACCAGTTTGGAGGGGACAGAATGGTTGCTCTTCGATGACGGACTGGCAGCTCCCTGTCCACCTCCATTTCCAGTGGATGACTATTTAACCACAGCTCTATTGTTATTAGTGGCCTCGATCGCGATGATACAGTTTAGTTGCGTTGTCGCTGCCTCAGCGTGGAATGGGTCGGGGTGTATTCCCCAAGCAGCACACGTATTGCCGAGCCCTACATCTTTGCCCTTTTCCAGTGTTTACACCCGTCTCTCATGTGACATGTGGAACCTTCCAGAACGGGTTCCTCGGACCCTTCGGACCCTCGCTGACGGCAGGGGGACAGGAGCTGGGCTCCAGGTTGGTGAGGGCCTATTTGCACAGACGTCTTCACTTGAGGAATGGTCATTGTTACCCCCTAACCGGAGTTGGCGGATGTCCCTTGTGGCTCCTCAACCCCCCTTTTTCTAAGGGGGCAGCTAAACGGGCAGCATGGTAGCATTGTGGATAGCACAATCGCTTCACAGCTCCAGGGGCCCAGGTTCGATTCTGGCTTGGGTCACTGTCTGTGCGGAGTCTGCACATCCTCGCCGTGTGTGCGTGGGTTTCCTCCGGGTGCTCCGGTTTCTTCCCACAGTCCAAAGATGTGCAGGTTGGGTGGATTGGCCATGCTAAATTGCCCTTAGTGTCCAAAATTGCCCTTAGTGTTGGGTGGGGTTACTGGGTTATGGGGATAGGGTGGAGGTGTTCACCTTGGGTAGGGTGCTCTTTCCAAGAGCCGGTGCAGACTCGATGGGCCAAATGGCCTCCTTCTGCACTGTAAATTCTATGATTCTATGATTCTATGATTCTGCAATCTCCGGGAATAATTTAATCTCAATGGCTCTTTTTCTGATCCAGATTAGGCTCTGCCAGGAACTTTCTTCCCGTTGCCACATTGTTCGTGCTGCACCCCAACCTGTCTCGCAGCGTTTCGTTCCGGGATAGCCCGAATTCACAAAGTTCTGCCAGTTTCCGCGACCTGGTCAAAACCTGAGTGACAGGTTGACCCCGGGTTCTCCATAGCCGGGTGAAAGCGGTATCTCTGGAGGACGATTCAGGGCTTCGGGTCACACTGATTTCGCGTTGAGTCGAATGTTCTCGAGTCAGGGTATCCGGGCTGATTTCGCATTGAGTCGAATGTTCTCGAGTCAGGGTATCCGGGCTGATTTCGCATTGAGTCGAATGTTCCCGAGTCAGGGTATCCGGGTTGACTGGGCTTCTTATTGGAAGAAGTGACGATTGCCGATTCCCCGGGTCCTTTGTGACCACCGTGTGGAGCAGAATAACAAAATGGGATTGCACTATCCACCTTTGGGCCCCGCTCTAGACAGGAGTTCAGAGCCTGAGTTAGGACAGTATAAGTTACAGTGTTCCCACAGTGACAGCCCCATCAGCGATCCTCGGAGACGCTGCACTCTCCACAGTCCCGGGAAGAGGGGCTTCGTCTTCAGAATCCCTGCTCAGCATTTCCTGTTAGTCTGAAATTGTTATCACTTTTCAGGGCTTTTCACACATCCAGACAGACAGACTGACAGGCAGACAGGCAGACAGGCAGACAGACTGACAGACAGACAGACAGACAGCACCAATCCTCTCTGGGCTCAGCAATGAGTTGGCAGGTTTGTCAGTAACCTCAGCAGCCACAGGACTGGAGCCTGCGCCGTGTTCGAAGCTGGATTCACAAGTGTCCAATCTGTTGAGTAGTGTGGACTGGGGGAGTTCCGGCTACAGAGCCGGGAGGTACAGTTGGTGTCTGATGTTGGAGGATGTGATTCCCTGTCCTCACATTAGAGGGAACCTGGATCCCAGGATGGAGCCATTATCATCGTCAATCATCAAACAAGCTTTTTACAGGTCGGCGCAACATCGAGGGCCGAAGGGCCTGTACTGCGCTGTATTCTTCTCTGTTCTAAAATTATGAAGTGGTTCACAAGAGTAAACGTAAATAAGGGGCTGGATTCTCTGATTTTGCGGCTATGTCCGGAGCATGCGTCTGGTCTTACAACCAGAAAGTCTGTGTTGCCCCCGTTGCCCTCGTACTGATGCTCCGCCCAGTGGGAGGGGCTAGCAGCCTGGCCACGTAAACCCCCAGCTTTACCTGTAGATTGGGACAGAGAATGGGCCCGTGGCCGCGCATGCGCAGAGCGGTGACCTGCGGCAGTCACACCGTACAACATGGCGCTGGCCAAGTGTTGATATCAGCGTAAATAGCGGAGTGGTGTACGCCGGCATCGACGGACCTCGTGGCCCAGCGAATCAGCCGTCTTCAGGGGGGCTACCACGGCGCGGGAGTGCTGCGTGCTGCGCTGGCGCCGAAAGGCAGTCCTGTGCGGCCGGCGCGGGTTCACCTGGACCCCGTGGAGGACCCCCCGCCCCCTCCGGAGTCAGATCCACCCCTGCCCCACCCGCACCGCCCCCCAACCAGGACGTCCACATCGGCTGCGGGTGCGAGCTCCCGCTGGGGGCTACCAGGTAGGAACCACGCCAGCGGGACTCGGCGAGAGTTTGGCAGGTCCCCCGCTGAGAATCACCACCCACAGGAGGCGCTGTTCTCTGATAGTCCCACAGGAGCCGCTGTTCTCTGATAGACCCACAGGAGGCGCTGTTCTCTGATAGTCCCACAGGAGGCGCTGTTCTCTGATAGACCCACAGGAGGCGCTGTTCTCTGATAGTCCCACAGGAGGCGCTGTTCTCTGATAGACCCACAGGAGGCGCTGTTCTCTGATAGTCCCACAGGAGGCGCTGTTCTCTGATAGACCCACAGGAGGCGCTGTTCTCTGACAGACCCACAGGAGGCGCTGTTCTCTGATAGACCCACAGGAGGCGCTGTTCTCTGATAGACCCACAGGAGGCGCTGTTCTCTGATAGACCCACAGGAGGCGCTGTTCTCTGATAGACCCACAGGAAGCGCTGTTCTCTGATAGACCCACAGGAGGCGCTGTTCTCTGATAGACCCACAGGAGGCGCTGTTCTCTGATAGACCCACAGGAGGCGCTGTTCTCTGATAGTCCCACTAGAGGCGCTGTTCTCTGATAGTCCCACTAGAGGCGCTGTTCTCTGAGACCCACAGGAGACGCTGTTCTCTGACAGACCCACAGGAGGCGCTGTTCTCTGATAGTCCCACAGGAGGCACTGTTCTCTGATAGACCCACAGGAGGCGCTGTTCTCTGATAGTCCCACTAGAGGCGCTGTTCTCTGAGACCCACAGGAGACGCTGTTCTCTGACAGACCCACAGGAGGCGCTGTTCTCTGAGACCCACAGGAGGCGCTGTTCTCTGATAAACCCACAGGAGGCGCTGTTCTCTGATAGACCCACAGGAGGCGCTGTTCTCTGCTAGACCCACAGGAGGCGCTGTTTACTGTTCGACCCACAGGAGGCGCTGTTCTCTGATAGTCCCACAGGAGACGCTGTTCTCTGATAGACTCACAGGAGGCGCTGTTCTCTGATAGTCCCACAGGAGGCGCTGTTCTCTGACAGACCCACAGGAGGCGCTGTTCTCTGATAGACCCACAGGAGGCGCTGTTCTCTGATAGTCCCACAGGAGGCGCTGTTCTCTGACAGACCCACAGGAGGCACTGTTCTCTGATAGTCCCACAGGAGGCGCTGTTCTCTGATAGTCCCAGAGGAGGCGCTGTTCTCTGATAGTCCCACAGGAGGCGCTGTTCTCTGATAGACCCACAGGAGGCGCTGTTCTCTGATAGTCCCACAGGAGATGCTGTTCTTTTTTAAACCCACAGGAGGCGCTGTTCTCTGAGACCCACAGGAGGCGCTGTTCTCTGATAGACCCACAGGAGGCGCTGTTCTCTGATAGACCCACAGGAGGCGCTGATCTCTGATAGACCCACAGGAGGCGCTGATCTCTGATAGACCCACAGGAGGCGCTGATCTCTGATAGACCCACAGGAGGCGCTGTTCTCTGATAGTCCCACAGGAGGCGCTGTTCACTGTTTATATGTGTGTATAACAGGGAGCAGCACCTCCTGTGGGTATAACAGGGAGCAGCACCTCCTGTGGGTATAACAGGGAACAGCACCTCCTGTGGGTATAACATGGAACAGCACCTCCTGTGGGTATAACAGGGAACAGCACCCCCTGTGGGTATAACAGGGAACAGCACCCCCTGTGGGTATAAAAGGGAACAGCACCACCTGTGGGTATAACAGGGAACAGCACCTCCTGTGGGTATAACATGGAACAGCACCCCCTGTGGGTATAACAGGAACAGCATCCCCTGTGGTTATAACAGGAACAGCACCCCCTGTGGGTATAACAGGGAACAGCACCTCCTGTGGTTATAACAGGGAACAGCACCTCCTGTGGGTATAACAGGGAACAGCACCTCCTGTCGGTATAACAGGGAACAGCACCCCCTGTGGGTATAACAGGGAACAGCACCCTCTGTGGGTATAACAGGAACAGCACCCTCTGTGGGTATAACAGGAACAGCACCTCCTGTGGGTATAACAGGGAACAGCACCCCCTGTGTGTATAACAGGGAACAGCACCCCCTGTGGGTATAACAGGGAACAGCACCTCCTGTGGGTATAACAGGGAACAGCACCCCCTGTGGGTATAATGAGAAACAGCACCCCCTGTGGGTATAACAGGGAACATCACCTCCTGTGGGTATAACAGGGAACAGCACCTCCTGTGGGTATAACATGGAACAGCACCCCCTGTGGGTATAATGAGAAACAGCACCCCCTGTGGGTATAACAGGGAACAGCACCTCCTGTGGGTATAACAGGGAACAGCACCCCCTGTGGGTATAACAGGGAACAGCACCTCCTGTGGGTATAACAGGGAACAGCACCCCCTGTGGGTATAACAGGGAACAGCACCTCCTGTGGGTATAACAGGGAACAGCACCCCCTGTGGGTATAACAGGGAACAGCACCTCCTGTGGGTATAACAGGGAACAGCACCTCCTGTGGGTATAACAGGGAACAGCACACCCTGTGTGTATAACAGGGAACAGCACCTCCTGTGGGTATAACAGGGAACAGCACCTCCTGTGGGTATAATGAAGAACAGCACCCCCTGTGGGTATAACAGGAACAGCACCCCCTGTGGGTATAATGAAGAACAGCACCCCCTGTGGGTATAACAGGAAACAGCACCCCCTGTGGGTATAACAGGGAACAGCACCCCCTGTGTGTATAATGAGGAACAGCACCCCCTGTGGGTATAACAGGGAACAGCACCCCCTGTGGGTATAACAGGGAACAGCACCCCCTGTGGGTATAAGAAGAACAGCACCCCCTGTGGGTATAACAGGAACAGCACCCCCTGTGGGTATAAGAAGAACAGCACCCCCTGTGGGTATAACAGGGAACAGCACCTCCTGTGGGTATAACAGGGAACAGCACCTCCTGTGGGTATAACAGGTAACAACACCTCCTGTGGGTATAACAGGGAACAGCACCCCCGTGGGTATAAAAGGGAACAGCACCTCCTGTGGGTATAACAGGGAACAGCACCTCCTGTGGGTATAACAGGGAACAGCACCCCCTGTGGGTATAATGAGGAACAGCACCCCCTGTGGGTATTACAGGGAACAGCACCCCCTGTGGGTATAATGAGGAACAGCACCTCCTGTGGGTATAACAGGGAACAGCACCCCCTGTGGGTATAACAGGGAACAGCACCCCCTGTGTGTATAATGAAGAACAGCACCCCCTGTGTGTATAATGAAGAACAGCACCCCCTGTGTGTATAATGAAGAACAGCACCCCCTGTGGGTATAACAGGGAACAGCACCCCCTGTGTGTATAATGAAGAACAGCACCCCCTGTGTGTATAATGAGGAACAGCACCCCCTGTGTGTATAATGAAGAACAGCACCCCCTGTGGGTATAACAGGAACAGCACCCCCTGTGGGTATAACAGGAACAGCACCCCCTGTGGGTATAACAGGAACAGCACCCCCTGTGGGTATAACAGGAACAGCACCCCCTGTGGGTATAACAGGGAACAGCACCCCCTGTGGTTATAACAGGAACAGCACCCCCTGTGGGTATAACAGGGAACAGCACCTCCTGTGGGTATAACAGGGAACAGCACCCCCTGTGGGTATAACATGGAACAGCACCTCCTGTGGGTATAACAGGGAAGAGCACCCCCTGTGGGTATAACAGGGAACAACACCCCCTGTGGGTATAACAGGGAACAGCACCCCCTGTGGGTATAACATGGAACAGCACCTCCTGTGGGTATAACAGGGAACAGCACCGCCTGTGGGTATAACATGGAACAGCACCTCCTGTGGGTATAACAGGAACAGCACCTCCTGTGGGTATAACAGGGAACAGCACCCCCTGTGGGTATAACAGGGAACAGCACCTCCTGTGGGTAGAACAGGGAACAGCACCCCCTGTGGGTATAACAGGAACAGCACCCTCTGTGGGTATAACAGGGAACAGCACCCCCTGTGGGTATAACAGGAACAGCACCCTCTGTGGGTATAACAGGGAACAGCACCTCCTGTGGGTATAACATGGAACAGCACCTCCTGTGGGTATAATGAGGAACAGCACCCCCTGTGGGTATAACAGGGAACAGCACCCCCTGTGGGTATAACAGGGAACAGCACCTCCTGTGGGTATAACAGGGAACAGCACCTCCTGTGGGTATAATGAGAAACAGCACCTCCTGTGGGTATAATGAGGAACAGCACCCCCTGTGGGTATAACAGGGAACAGCACCCCCTGTGGGTATAACAGGGAACAGCACCCCCTGTGGGTATAACAGGGAACAGCACCCCCTGTGGGTATAACAGGGAACAGCACCCCCTGTGTGTATAATGAAGAACAGCACCCCCTGTGGGTATAATGAGGAACAGCACCCCCTGTGTGTATAATGAGGAACAGCACCCCCTGTGTGTATAATGAGGAACAGCACCTCCTGTGGGTATAACAGGGAACAGCACCTCCTGTGGGTATAACAGGGAACAGCACCTCCTGTGGGTATAACAGGGAACAGCACCTCCTGTGGGTATAACAGGGAACAGCACCCCCTGTGGGTATAACAGGAACAGCACCTCCTGTGGGTATAACAGGGAACAGCACCTCCTGTGGGTATAACAGGGAACAGCACCTCCTGTGGGTATAACAGGGAACAGCACCCCCTGTGGGTATAATGAGGAACAGCACCCCCTGTGTGTATAATGAGGAACAGCACCCCCTGTGGGTATAATGAGGAACAGCACCCCCCGTGGGTATAACAGGAACAGCACCCCCTGTGGGTATAACAGGAACAGCACCTCCTGTGTGTATAACAGGGAACAGCACCTCCTGTGGGTATAACAGGAACAGCACCTCCTGTGGGTATAACAGGGAACAGCACCCCCTGTGGGTATAACAGGAACAGCACCTCCTGTGGGTATAACAGGGTACAGCACCCCCTGTGGGTATAACAGGGTACAGCACCCCCTGTGGGTATAACAGGGAACAGCACCCCCTGTGGGTATAACAGGGAACAGCACCTCCTGTGGGTATAACAGGGAACAGCACCCCCTGTGGGTATAACAGGGAACAGCACCCCCTGTGGGTATAACAGGGAACAGCACCCCTGTGGGTATAATGAGGAACAGCACCCCCTGTGGGTATAACAGGAACAGCACCACCTGTGGGTATAACAGGAACAGCACCCCCTGTGGGTATAACAGGAACAGCACCCCCTGTGGGTATAACAGGAACAGCACCTCCTGTGGGTATAACAGGGAACAGCACCCCCTGTGGGTATAACAGGGAGCAGCACCCCCTGTGGTTATAACAGGAACAGCACCCCCTGTGGTTATAACAGGAACAGCACCCCCTGTGGGTATAACAGGAACAGCACCTCCTGTGGGTATAACAGGGAACAGCACCTCCTGTGGGTATAACAGGAACAGCACCTCCTGTGGGTATAACAGGGAACAGCACCTCCTGTGTGTATAATGAGGAACAGCACCCCCTGTGTGTATAATGAAGAACAGCACCCCCTGTGGGTATAATGAGGAACAGCACCCCCTGTGGGTATAACAGGGAACAGCACCCCCTGTGTGTATAATGAGGAACAGCACCCCCTGTGGGTATAACAGGGAACAGCACCTCCTGTGGGTATAACAGGGAACAGCACCTCCTGTGGGTATAACAGGGAACAGCACCTCCTGTGGGTATAACAGGGAACAGCACCCCCTGTGGGTATAATGAGGAACAGCACCTCCTGTGGGTATAACAGGAACAGCACCCCCTGTGGGTATAATGAGGAACAGCACCCCCTGTGGTTATAACAGGAACAGCACCCCCTGTGGTTATAACAGGAACAGCACCCCCTGTGGGTATAACAGGAAACAGCACCTCCTGTGGGTATAACAGGGAACAGCACCTCCTGTGGGTATAACAGGAACAGCACCTCCTGTGGGTATAACAGGGAACAGCACCTCCTGTGTGTATAATGAGGAACAGCACCCCCTGTGTGTATAATGAAGAACAGCACCCCCTGTGGGTATAATGAGGAACAGCACCCCCTGTGGGTATAACAGGGAACAGCACCCCCTGTGTGTATAATGAGGAACAGCACCCCCTGTGGGTATAACAGGGAACAGCACCTCCTGTGGGTATAACAGGGAACAGCACCTCCTGTGGGTATAACAGGGAACAGCACCTCCTGTGGGTATAACAGGGAACAGCACCCCCTGTGGGTATAATGAGGAACAGCACCTCCTGTGGGTATAACAGGAACAGCACCCCCTGTGGGTATAATGAGGAACAGCACCCCCTGTGGGTATAACAGGAAAAGTGCCTCTGTCATTGCGACAGGGAACTGTGGTCCTTGTGTCTATAACCAGGCTAAAGCGCCTCCTGTCGCTGCACTAGGGAACAGCAATGTCTGGCATTATAACAGTGAACTGCGCACCCCTGATCTGTATAACAGGGAAAAGCACCCCCTCTCTGAACAAGTGGTTTGTGGCAATTGTAGATTTCACTGGAGTAACGAGTGAGACCAAAGGTTTTTGGAAAAGGCGACTGTCACAGAACCTGGTGGCCGAGGGCCATTCAGCCCCTTGAATCTGCTCTGCTATACGATGAAATCATGGACGGTCTGGCTCTGGTCTTAACTTCACATTCCTGGCTGCCTCGATAACCCTTGACTCACTTGTCAATCAATAATGTGAATAACGCGGCTTTGAATTGAGGATTCCTCGTGACCCGATGGAACTAACCCCAGGCAAGGTTTTCCATATTCAGCCTTTTGCTCTCACACACTAAAATCAACATCAGCAAATGTTAGTCAGCAGAGAACAAAGACACCCCTTAATAAAAGGCTCTTCCTGACGAAGATCAGTAAGTTACCTCCCACAGCAAAGCTAATGTTTCCAGCAGATTCACACATCTCCCAACCAATCCAGGTTGAATCTTCCAGTAGCAACTTAGAAAATAGGAGCTGGAGTTGGCCATTTGGCCCTTCGAGCCTGCTCTGCCATTCATTATGATCATGGCTGATCATCCAACTCAATAGCCTAATCCCGCTTCTCCCATATCCTTTGATCCCCTTAACCCTCATTCCACAGACTCACCACTCTCTGGGTGAAGAAATGTCTCCTCATCTCTGTCCTAAATGGTCTACCCCATATCCTCAGACTGTGACCCCTCCCAGTCACTCCCCACCCTGACTGGGAAATATATCGGCCGTTCCTTCACTGTCGCTGGGTCAACATCCTGGTGAGGAAGGTGCAGTGCTCCGAAAGCTCGTGTTTGAAACAAACCTGTTGGACTTTAACATAGAACATTACAGCGCAGTACAACCTGGTGTTGTAAGACAATAAAAGCTAACACACCATACGCCTTCTTAACAACCCTCTCAACCTGGGTGGCAACGTTCAGGGATCTATGGACATGGACACCGAGATCTCTCTGCTCATCCACACTACCAAGAATCTTACCATTAGCCCAGTACTCTGTCTTCCTGTTATTCCTTCCAAACTGAATCACCTCACACTTTTCTGCATTAAACTCCATTTGCCACCTGTCAGCCCAGCTCTGCAGCTTATCTATGTCCCTCTGTAGCTTGTAACATCCTTCTGCACTGTCCACAACTCCACCGACTTTAGTGTCATCTGTAAATTTACTCACCCAACCTTCTACGCCCTCCGCCAGGTCATTTATATAACCAGCAGTGGCTCATAGTCTAGGGCAGCACTATTAATCCCTCCCAACCTGTTCCACCACTTTCAATGATCTCGGCAAATCTACACCCCCGCCCCATGTCTCTTGCCCCTTGCCCCATGTCCCTTCCTCCCGTCTCTCTGAACATCACTGAAACCAACTTCCCTGGTCCTCAGTAATGGAGACACACACACCCAGAGACACAGACACACCCAGTAACACAGATACACCCAGAGACACAGACACACCCAGAGACACAGACACAGACACACCCAGTGACACAGACACACCCAGTGACACAGACACACCCAGTGACACAGACACACCCAGAGACACAGACACACCCAGAGACACAGACACAGACACACCCAGTGACACAGACACACACACAGACACACACAGTGACACAGACACACACACACACAGACACACCCAGTGACACAGACACACCCAGTGACACAGACACAGACACACCCAGTGACACAGACACACCCAGAGACACAGACACACCCAGTGACACAGACACACCCAGAGACACAGACACACCCAGAGACACAGACACAGACACAGACACACCCAGTGACACAGACACACCCAGTGACACAGACACACACACAGACACAGACACACCCAGTGACACAGACACACCCAGAGACACACACACAGACACACACACAGACACACCCAGTGACACAGACACACCCAGTGACACAGACACACCCAGTGACACAGACACACACACAGACACAGACACAGACACACACACAGACACAGACACACCCAGAGACACAGACACACCCAGAGACAGTGACACAGACACACCCAGTGACACAGACACACACAGTGACACAGACACACACAGAGACACAGACACACCCAGTGACACAGACACACACACAGACACAGACACACCCAGAGACACAGACACAGACACACCCAGAGACACAGACACACCCAGTGACACAGACACACACACAGACACACCCAGAGACACACACAGACACACCCAGTGACACAGACACACCCAGTGACACAGACACACACACAGACACAGACACACCCAGAGACACAGACACAGACACACACACAGACACAGACACACCCAGAGACAGTGACACAGACACACCCAGTGACACAGACACACACAGTGACACAGACACACACAGAGACACAGACACACCCAGTGACACAGACACACACACAGACACAGACACACCCAGAGACACAGACACAGACACACCCAGAGACACAGACACACAGACACACACACAGACACACCCAGAGACACACACACAGACACACCCAGTGACACAGACACACCCAGTGACACAGACACACACACAGACACAGACACACCCAGAGACACAGACACAGACACACCCAGAGACACAGACACACCCAGAGACACAGACACACCCAGTGACACAGACACAGACACACCCAGTGACACAGACACACCCAGAGACACAGACACACTCAGAGACACAGACACACCCAGAGACACAGACACAGACACACCCAGTGACATAGACACACCCAGTGACACAGACACACACACAGACACAGACACACCCAGAGACACAGACACAGACACACCCAGAGACACAAACACACCCAGAGACACAGACACACACACAGACACACCCAGAGACACAGACACAGACACACGCAGTGACACAGACACAGACACACCCAGTGACACAGACACACCCAGAGACACAGACACACCCAGAGACACAGACACAGACACACCCAGAGACACAGACACACCCAGAGACACAGACACAGACACACCCAGTGACACAGACACAGACACACCCAGTGACACAGACACACCCAGTGACACAAACACACCCAGAGACACAGACACACCCAGAGACACAGACACAGACACACCCAGAGACACAAACACACCCAGAGACACCGACACAGACACACCCAGTGACACAGACACACCCAGTGACACAGACACACCCAGACACACAGACACACCCAGTGACACAGACACACCCAGAGACACAGACACACCCAGTGACACAGACACAGACACACCCAGTGACACAGACACACCCAGAGACACAGACCCACCCAGAGACACAGACACACCCAGAGACAGTGACACAGACACACCCAGTGACACAGACACAGACACACCCAGAGACACAGACACAGACACACCCAGAGACACAGACACACCCAGAGACAGTGACACAGACACACCCAGTGACACAGACACAGACACACCCAGAGACAATGACACAGACACACCCAGTGACACAGACACAGACACACCCAGAGACACAGACACACACAGAGACACAGACACCCCCAGAGACACAAATCCGCTTTCTATTAGGATTTGTTGGATAAAGACCAGAATTTGGGTTAAATGCCGCGCTGGAAGCGAGGTGTGAGCCCCTTAATTTCTGATGGTTTTGGTGAGGATAGCTCTCTGCAAAGTTAAAACGGCTGCAGTTCATTGATCCGAGTCTGCCCCCTGATCAACCGTGTTCCAGCGCCTGGTTTTACTCCGGCTCTGTTAGATCAGCTGCAGAACCTTTGCTTTGACATTCAGTGACCTTGAGAACTCCTGGTGTCCCTCCGTGGGTTAACTTCCCCGAGTGATTCGGTCTCTAATATCAGGAATATCATTAAAGGGCAGCGCGATGGCGCAGTGGTTAGCACTGCTGCCTCACGGTGCCGATGTCCCGGGTTCGATCCCGGCCCTGGGTCACTGTCTGTGTGGAGTTTGTACATTCTCCCCGTGTCTGCGTGGGTCTCACCCCCCACAACCCAAAGATGTGCCGGGTAGGTGGATTGGCCGCGCTAAATTGCCCCTTAATTGGAAAAAATGAATTGGGTATACTAAATTTATTTTTAAATAAAGGATTATTATAAAAAATAAATAGATGGCGGAGAGAGAGAGAGATGGTAAAAGCACCAGGAAGGAGGTATAGAGACAGTAAGCAGACTGCGGCAAGGGTTTGTGCGGAAAGAGAGAGAGGGACAGATGGAGACGGAGAGGGAGACAGAGAAGTGGTGGGTGTGAAGAGGGAGGGTGAGAGAGAGGGAGCGAGAGAGAGAGAGAGGGACTGGGAGATGGAGAGAGTCTGTGTTTTGAGGAGCAGGCCTCGGTGTGTGCCTGCCGCAATGCTATTTGCAGGAAGGGATTGCGTTACTCAGAGCCTTTACGTGCTCAGTTGCAGGTCAGCAGTGGTGGTGCAGGCTGCGGCTGAACCTTAACCTTCCGCAATCTGGCGGAGGCATTCAGGGACCATCCACATTTATCCTCGGCTCAACGTGAGCTGCAGGCCGCAGTGACCGCCAACTCCCCGTGCCCCCCCCCCCCTTCCGGGTCCATCCCTCCGAGAGGCAACGACACAGCCGGCATTCACGGCACGCTTTTAATAAAAGGAAAACCCAAAGTTCCTCCAGAGAGGGAAAGATTAACAGACACGAAGCAACAAAGGTGATGGTATAGGCGGCCATGGATTGGGGCTGCACAGTGGTTAGCACTGCTGCTTCACAACTCCTGGGTCCCAGGTTCGATTCCCGGCTTGGGTCACTGCCTGTGTGGAGTCTGCACGTCCTCCCCGTGTCTGCGTGGGTTTCCTCCGGGCGCTCCGGTTTCTTCCCACAAGTCCCGACAGACGTGCTGTTAGATGAATCGGACATTCTGAATTCTCCCTCTGTGTACCCGAACAGGCGCCGGAATGTGGCGACTAAGGGCTTTTCACAGCAACTTCATTGCAGTGATAATATAAGCCTACTTGTGACAATAATAAAGATTGCTATCATTAGAACATAGAATATACAGTGCAGAAGGAGGCCATTCGGCCCATTGAGTCTGCACCGACCCACTTAAGCCCTCACTTCCACCCTATCCCAATAACCCCGCCTAACCTTTTTTTTGGACACTAAGGGCAATTTATCACGGCCAATCCACCTAACCTGCATGTCTGGTTTAGCACACTGGGCTAAATCGCTGGCTTTTAAAGCGGACCAAGGCAGGCCAGCAGCACGGTTCAATTCCCGTACCAGCCTCCCCGAACAGGCACCGGAATGTGGCGACTAGGGGCTTTTCACAGTAACTTCATTGAAGCCGACTCGTGACAATAAGCGATTTTCATTTCATTTCTTTGGACTGCGGGAGGAAACCGCACGGGGAGAACGTGCAGACTCCGCACACACAGTGACCCAAGCTGGGACTCAAACCTGGGACCCTGGAGCTGTGAAGCCACGCTGCTAGCCAGTTGTGCTACCGTGATGAAGAAGATCGTAGTGGGACCAGGCAAGGTCAGTGATGTCTCATGAGATAATTGTAAAGAGGCTGCATGTGGGCATGTGATGTGGTGATTGAGTTTTGTACAGAGCTGAGGGGTGAGTGAGTGAGGGGTGAGTGAGGGGTGAATGAGAGAGAGAGGGGGGAGTGAGTGAGGGAGGGGGAAGTGAGTGAGGGAGGGGGTAGTGAGTTAGTGAGGGGTGAGTGAGTGAGTGAGTGAGTGAGGGGTGAATGAGAGAGGGAGGGGGGAGTGAGTGAGGGAGGGGGAAGTGAGTGAGGGAGGGGGTAGTGAGTGAGTGAGGGTGAGTGAGTGAGTGAGTGAGTGAGTGAGTGAGTGAGTGAGTGAGGGGTGAATGAGTGAGGGAGGGGGAGTGAGGGGGGGGAGTGAGGGAGGGGGAAGTTAGTGAGGGAGTGGGGGAGGGGGAGTGAGTGAGGGGGGAGGGGGAGTGAGAGTGAGTGAGGGAGGTAGGGAGTGAGTGAGTGAGGGGGAGGGGGAGTGAGAGTGAGTGAGGGAGGTAGGGAGTGAGTGAGTGAGGGGGAGGTAGGGAGTGAGGGAGGTAGGGAGTGAGTTAGTGAGGGAGGGGGAGTGGGGGAGGGGGAGTGAGTGAGGGGGGAGGTAGGGAGTGAGTGAGTGAGGGGGAGGGGGAGTGAGAGTGAGTGAGGGAGGTAGGGAGTGAGTGAGTGAGGGGGAGGTAGGGAGTGAGGGAGGTAGGGAGTGAGTTAGTGAGGGAGGGGGGAGTGAGGGAGGGGGAAGTTAGTGAGGGAGTGGGGGAGGGGAGTGAGTGAGGGGGAGGGGGAGTGAGAGTGAGTGAGGGAGGTAGGGAGTGAGTGAGGGGGAGTGAGAGTGAGTGAGGGAGGTAGGGAGTGAGTGAGTGAGGGGGAGGTAGGGAGTGAGGGAGGTAGGGAGTGAGTTAGTGAGGGAGGGGGAGTGGGGGAGGGGGAGTGAGTGAGGGGGGAGGTAGGGAGTGAGTGAGTGAGGGGGAGGGGGAGTGAGAGTGAGTGAGGGAGGTAGGGAGTGAGGGAGGTAGGGAGGGGGAGTGGGGGAGGGGGAGTGAGTGAGGGGGAGGTAGGGAGTGAGGGGAAAGCTGGGAGGGTTTACAGAGCCCGTTGCGCTTCTGAGAGGGGATGGAAAATGTGGACGGTCCCTGGGTCGGGCGGGGGCGGGGCCTGGGCCAGGGGGCGGGGCCTGGGCCAGGGGCGGGGTCTGGGCCAGGGGGCGGGGTCAGAGAGGGTATAAAAGCTGCGGCCGAGGGCGGGGCTGCGGCAGAGGGAGCGGCGGAGCGGAGAGACTGAGAGAGAGACAGACAGCGGGAGAGGTAACCAGACCCCCCCCCCCTTACAGAGACCCCCACCCACAGACCCCCCCCCTTACAGAGAGACCCCCCCCACAGACCCCCCCTTACAGAGAGACCCCCCCCACAGACCCCCCCTTACAGAGAGACCCCCACCCACAGACCCCCCCCTTACAGAGAGACCCCCCCCTTACAGAGACCCCCCCCTTACAGAGAGACCCCCCCCTTACAGAGAGACCCCCCCCTTACAGAGAGACCCCCCACCACCCCACAGACCCCCCCCCACAGACCCCCCCCCACAGACCCCCCCTTACAGAGACCCCCACCCAGAGACCCCCCACAGACCCCCCCTTACAGAGAGACCCCCACCCACAGACCCCCCCTTACAGAGAGACCCCCACCCACAGACCCCCCCTTACAGAGAGACCCCCACCCACAGACCCCCCCCTTACAGAGACCCCCACCCACAGACCCCCCCCCACAGACCCCCCCCCACAGACCCCCCCTTACAGAGACCCCCACCCAGAGACCCCCCACAGACCCCCCTTACAGAGAGACCCCCACCCACAGACCCCCCCCACCCAGAGACCCCCACCCAGAGACCCCCCCACAGCCCCCCCCCCCACAGACCCCCCCCCACAGACCCCCCCTTACAGAGACCCCCACCCAGAGACCCCCCACAGACCCCCCTTACAGAGACCCCCACCCAGAGACCCCCCACAGACCCCCCCCTTACAGAGAGACCCCCACCCACAGACCCCCCCTTACAGAGAGACCCCCACCCACAGACCCCCCCACCCACAGACCCCCACCCACAGACCCCCCCCTTACAGAGACCCCCACCCAGAGACCCCCCACAGACCCCCCCTTACAGAGAGATCCCCCCCTCTCCCCAGAGGACCCCACCCACACACAGACCCCCCCCCCACCGCTCCAACACATACGGATCCCTACAGAGAGACCACCCCCCCCACACATACACATACAGAGACCCCCCCCAGAGACCCCCCTGCAGAGACTCCTGCCCAAAAACCCCACACACAGACCATCCCTGCACAGACCCCCCAACCACCCACAAACGCACCCCACACACATACCCCCACAGAGACCCCACAACACAGACCCCCCCCCCTAGAGAGAGACCACCCCCTACCACACACACACACCCACATACTCACACACAGACCCCCCCTGAAAAAAATACCACCCCAAAGAGACAGAGAGGCACAGGTAACCAGAGACCCCCCCCCCCCCAAATACTCTTTCTCCCCCCCCCCCCCCCCCCACACACAGACCCACAGAGAGATAGGTAACCAGAGCCAAACCCAACCCCCCCCCCTTAAATACCCCTCCAGAGAGACCCCCTCCCCCACAGGGACAGGTAACCAAAGACAACCCCCCCAAAATACACCCCCCATTAAAAAACCCCCACTCGGATACAGGCAACCAGAGATAACCCCCCCCCCCCCCCCAGAGAGAGAGAGGTAACCAGAGAGACCCCAAAATACCCCCCAACACACACAGACCACACGGAAAGACAACCCCCTCCTGGAGAACCCACAGTCCCTCACCCCTAAAAAAACCCCCCCTTCCTCCAAGCGAGGCAGAGGGACAGGTAACCAGAGACCCCTACCCCTAACACACACACACAGCCCCCCCCCCCCACCCTGTGCGCGGCGGAGGCGTTGTGGTTGCTGACTCTCCCTCGCTGCTTCCTGCCGTGTGGCGATGCCCAGAACGAGCGCCACGTGGTGCGGGCTGGATCTCACCGCGACGTCCCCACCCCCCCCCCCCCCCCCCCCCCCCCGGGCCCCCGGGTGAAATCTTAACCACGGCTCCGTTCTGTTCAGTTCCAGAAACATGTCGATCGAGAAGATCCACGCCCGGGAGATCCTGGACTCCAGGGGCAATCCCACCGTCGAGGTCGACCTGTACACGGCCAAAGGTGAGTCTTCTCCTCCCAGGATGTGGGAACGGGCGGGGGGGAGGGGTCCCGGGGAGTGAGGCTCGGGCCGGGGCTGAGGAGCAGCAGCAGGTTTGTGGGGTGGGTGGGGAAGATATTGTATACCCGTCCCTAAACCGCCTTGAACGGAGCGTCTCGCGCCACCGTTCCGAGGCATTAAAGAGTCGACCCCCATCGCTGTGTCGGACTGGAGTCACGTGTCGGCCAGACGGGGGTCAGGGGGCAGACCCCCCCCCCCCCCCCCGGACGGGCCGCGAGTGACCCAGATGGCTTTTGAACAATAATCGACGAGCGAGTACTGAGACCGGCTTTTCAATTCCGGGTCAGTCACCCAGCAGGGCGGAGGGTAACCAGCCCGTGGGTCAGTTGCCCAGCAGGGCGGAGGGTAACCAGCCCGTGACTGGGGGGGGGGGGGGATCGAACCGTTCTTCACTCTGATTTTCCAATGGTCTTCTCCCTCTCTGCTTCTCCAGGGCATTTCCGGGCGGCCGTGCCCAGTGGAGCTTCCACCGGGATCCATGAAGCTCTGGAACTCCGTGATGGAGACAAATCCAGGTACCTGGGAAAAGGTGAGTCAGCCGGTAGTGCGAGCGAAGGGGGTGGGAGGGGGCGCCTATTCCTGTCTCCGGTAAGACTCCGGGATCCTCTCTGTGACCCCCCCCCCCCCCCCCCCCCTGTGTGCCGGGGGGGGGGGGGGGGGGGAACGCTGGAGACCCTGTTCTCTCAGCTTTGCCCCGCGAAACGGGGAATCGCGGAACAGAAAGATTCAACGTCCCAGCGGAAGCGCTGAAGAGTGTAGGGGACAATTCGAGGGCGTGCGCTGCACCGGTCCACCAATGCCGGTGCCCCCTGGGAACGTTCCCGATGCCGGTGCCCCCCCCTGGGAACCTTCCCGATGCACTAATTGGAGGTTGATTGCTCCGAATAATCCAAAATATAATTTATTCCCGCGGATGATGGGGAGAACGGAATGGTTTTGGCCATTGAATGATATTTCTACCTGGCCCCCTTCGCAGGACTTCAGGAAGCACCCCCCCCCCCCCCCCCCCTGCCTCACACCTCTGCCTTGTCTCCTCCCCCACCCCCCCCTCACACCTCTGCCTTGTCTCCTCCCCCACCCCCACTCTCCCCCCCACCCCCCCCCCCCCCCCCTCCCCACCCGAAGCTGCCTTTCATTCTTCGTCCATCTGCGCCGGCAGCTGTTGCCTTTGGAAATCACAATGGATTCACTGACGCCAGGAACTGTCCATGTTCCCGGCTCCGAGACCCCCCCCCCCCTTTCCCAGACACACAATGGGTCGTCTTTGCCTCGGGCTTCCTATTGGATTTGTGATGGCCAGTTCTGTGTCGCCAGGGGAACCGACTCACAAAGGGTCGGAATAGATTAAATGCCGTTTTGATGCCCCTCCACCGGTCACAATCGGCCAGGTAAATGGACAGACTGCGATCAATTCCTGCGTTCGATTCCTTCAATCGCTGTTTCTCTTGTTATTTTTCAGGGGTTCTGACTGCTGTTCAACACATTAATAAAACCATTGGGCCGGAACTCATCAGCAAGGTAACTGAAGCCTCCCCCTCGCCCCATCAGCACAGTGACCACACGGAACCCTGATTGATTTAATGTATCCGACCCCCCCTGGGTGCTTGTTACCCAGGGCGAGGTACAGACCACCGAGCGCGCGCCTGCCAAATTCCAAACTCTCCAACACAACAAACTTTGCCATTGTGTCTCCACAGAAAATAAGTGTCGTTGAACAGGAGAAGATTGATGAAATCATGTTGGCACTCGATGGCACTGCGAATAAATGTGAGTCCCAGCCTGACGGGTTGCCTGGAAGCAAATGTTCCGAATTGTTTCACTCCGAACCTTGCGATTGGTCGTAACAACCTC
>NC_052175.1:0-5000 GCF_902713615.1 Scyliorhinus canicula
AACCCCCTCCCCCTAACCCCCTCCCCCTAACCCCCTCCCCCTAACCCCCTCCCCCTAACCCCCTCCCCCTAACCCCCTCCCCCTAACTCCCTCCCCCTCCCCCTAACTCCCTCCCCTCCCCCACTCCCTCACCCTAACCCCTTAACCCTAATTTAATTTTGTTTCTTCCCTTTCCTCTTTAAATATTTACATCATGGGAATATTTTCACTTACCCTATATTCTAATTAATATTTTTAAAAATCCATATATAAAAGTTTTTTAAAATACGATGTACAAGTATTAATTCATTGATTATCCTCTCAAATTTTGCTAAGGTCTGTAATTTAAATTTATAGCTTCATACTAGCCGTTCATGTTCGGCCGTTTTGTATGAATTAAAAGTTTTTGGCAGCCGTCCACATTCGGCCATTTTGTGGGATTCAAAATGACACAGTCGGCCATTTTGTAGTTTTTTAAAAATGAAATGGCAGCCGGCAGTTAAGTCTTCCGGTAAGCACGGTTGGCCAGTTTAAATCATACGTAAATCAACATTAATTTAAACGATTTATACCCAAATTTAAATAATAGTCATTAGAATACACTAGACATGATAAGGTAAAAAAAATAATTCCTTCTAAACGTTTCCAAATTTATAGCTCCTGATTGGTAGATACTAATTGTTGACGCCATAGATTGGGTTTAAAAAGTAACGGTTTTTTGCACCTGCTGCTGACTAGAGGTTTGCCAGAAGTTTCCAGACACTCTCTGGAGTCAGTCGCTGAACCAGATCCTCCACAATTTTCAAGTATTTCGTAGGACAACGATTATTCTGAGGTAAAACCATTTTTATGACTGAATTTTTTATATAAATGGAAGATTGTTTCACTACTTTAGATGTTTAATTTGGAAATTTGTGCTATACACTTAGTGAGAGGAAGATTCTTAGTGGACGAAAGACAGTCCCCTGATGAGCAGTAAGGACTGCGAAACATGTACATGTAGGGACCATTTTTTACCACAAATTGGGTTTAGTAGCCCACAGAAAGGTCTGTTCTCCCTACTTTGATTAGCACAAAAATAAATTTTTTTCAAAAAGTTATATTTAATGGATATTTTAATTTATGGAATTTTTAAATTAGGATATTAGTTTAATCGTAATTTAAAACCCTTGTTAAATGATGTTTATAATTTTCAGAATACTATTACCAATTTTCTTCTTAATTCAACTATATTCTAATCTTTGTTTCTTGCTTTGGTAATCCCCACCCTGTCCTCTACCCTAACCCTAAACTAGCTGTGTCCCTGTTTGGGTACAGAAAGGTAGGGCTACTCCCACCCAGTCCCTAACCCTTACTCTTACCCTAAACTGGCTGTGTCCCTGTTTGGGTACGGAAAGGAAGGGTAATCCCAACCCGGTCCTTAATACTAACTCTTACCCTAAACTAGCTGTGTCCCTGTTTGGGTACGGAAAGGAAGGGTAACCCCCCCTTGTCCCTAACCCTAACTCTTACCCTAAACTAGCTGTGTCCCTGTTCGGGTCCGGAAAAGAAGGGTAATCCCTTCCTGGTTCCTAAAAATACTAACCCTTACCCTAAACTAGCTGTGTCCCTGTTTGGGTACGGAAAGGAAGGGTAACTCGCACCCAGTCCCTGACCCTAACCTGGGTATTACCAATTTTCTTCTTAATACAACTACAGTCTAATCTTTGCTCCTCACTGTCTATTTTTCCTACTTTCTATTTGTCTTATTTCTAAAATACGTGGTCGGATTCGAGAGACAGAGAGATGACGCAAAGTCTATGCGGAAAAGAATGTTGAACGTGCGCCAGCAAAGAGGCAGACGCTTCGGCGCTGTATCCCTTATTGGGTGCAGAAATACGGGTAACCCCCATCTGTCCAGAACCTAAACAACCTAACCTTGACGAGTGCCACGTACAACATTAACTTGGTCCAAGTAGTGTCATAATACGCGTATCTATGTTTCAAATCTTATACTTATTATACAGTTTCTCATATTTCCTTTTATTCATAATGTCTCTCTACATTATTCTTCTTGTAGTATTTCTCTTTTACTTATTGAGGACTCTGTTTCTAGACTTATTTCATTCTTATATATATATATATTCTTGTCCCTTACCCTAAGCCCCTTGCCCTAAGCCCGACCCTAACCCCTAACCTAGCCCTGACGGTAGCCCTGACGGTAGCCCTGACGGTAGCCCTGACGGTAGCCTTGGCGATTGCCCTGACGGTAGCCATGACGGTAGCCCGAACGGTAGCCTTGACGGTAGCCCGAACGGTTGCCCTGGTGGTGGCCCTGGCGGTGGCCCGAAAGGAAGCCCTGGCGGTGGCCTTAACGGTAGCCCTATTGGTTACGCTAACGGTAGCCCGAACGGTAGCCCGAACGGTAGCCCGAACGGTAGCCCGAACGGTAGCCCGAACGGCCATCCCAACCCTCACCCCAACCCTCACCCCAACCCTCACCCCAACCCTCACCCCAACCCTCACCCCAACCCTCACCCCAACCCTCACCCCAACCCTCACCCCAACCCTCACCCCAACCCTCACCCCAACCCTCACCCCAACCCTCACCCCAACCCTCACCCCAACCCTCACCCCAACCCTCACCCCAACCCTCACCCCAACCCTCACCCCAACCCTCACCCCAACCCTCACCCCAACCCTCACCCCAACCCTCACCCCAACCCTCACCCCAACCCTCACCCCAACCCTCACCCCAACCCTCACCCCAACCCTCACCCCAACCCTCACCCCAACCCTCACCCCAACCCTCACCCCAACCCTCACCCCAACCCTCACCCCAACCCTCACCCCAACCCTCACCCCAACCCTCACCCCAACCCTCACCCCAACCCTCACCCCAACCCTCACCCCAACCCTCACCCCAACCCTCACCCCAACCCTCACCCCAACCCTCACCCCAACCCTCACCCCAACCCTCACCCCAACCCTCACCCCAACCCTCACCCTGACGGTAGCCCTGGTGGTAGCCATGACGGTAGTCCTGACGGTAGCCTAGGCAGTAACCCTGACGGTAGCTGTGACGGTAGCCCGAACGGTAGCCTTGACGGTAGCCCGAACGGTTGCCCTAATGGTGGCCCTAACGGTAGCCCTAAAGGAAGCCCTGGCGGTGGCCCGAACGGTAGCCCTATTGGTGACGCTAACGGTAGCCCTATTGGTAGCCCGAACGGAAGCCCGAAAGGTTACCCTCCCCCCCCCCCCCCCCCCTCCCCCTAACCCCCTCCCCCTAACCCCCTCCCCCTAACCCCCTCCCCCTAACCCCCTCCCCCTAACCCCCTCCCCCTAACTCCCTCCCCCTCCCCCTAACTCCCTCCCCTCCCCCACTCCCTCACCCTAACCCCTTAACCCTAATTTAATTTTGTTTCTTCCCTTTCCTCTTTAAATATTTACATCATGGGAATATTTTCACTTACCCTATATTCTAATTAATATTTTTAAAAATCCATATATAAAAGTTTTTTAAAATACGATGTACAAGTATTAATTCATTGATTATCCTCTCAAATTTTGCTAAGGTCTGTAATTTAAATTTATAGCTTCATACTAGCCGTTCATGTTCGGCCGTTTTGTATGAATTAAAAGTTTTTGGCAGCCGTCCACATTCGGCCATTTTGTGGGATTCAAAATGACACAGTCGGCCATTTTGTAGTTTTTTAAAAATGAAATGGCAGCCGGCAGTTAAGTCTTCCGGTAAGCACGGTTGGCCAGTTTAAATCATACGTAAATCAACATTAATTTAAACGATTTATACCCAAATTTAAATAATAGTCATTAGAATACACTAGACATGATAAGGTAAAAAAATAATTCCTTCTAAACGTTTCCAAATTTATAGCTCCTGATTGGTAGATACTAATTGTTGACGCCATAGATTGGGTTTAAAAAGTAACGGTTTTTTGCACCTGCTGCTGACTAGAGGTTTGCCAGAAGTTTCCAGACACTCTCTGGAGTCAGTCGCTGAACCAGATCCTCCACAATTTTCAAGTATTTCGTAGGACAACGATTATTCTGAGGTAAAACCATTTTTATGACTGAATTTTTTATATAAATGGAAGATTGTTTCACTACTTTAGATGTTTAATTTGGAAATTTGTGCTATACACTTAGTGAGAGGAAGATTCTTAGTGGACGAAAGACAGTCCCCTGATGAGCAGTAAGGACTGCGAAACATGTACATGTAGGGACCATTTTTTACCACAAATTGGGTTTAGTAGCCCACAGAAAGGTCTGTTCTCCCTACTTTGATTAGCACAAAAATAAATTTTTTTCAAAAAGTTATATTTAATGGATATTTTAATTTATGGAATTTTTAAATTAGGATATTAGTTTAATCGTAATTTAAAACCCTTGTTAAATGATGTTTATAATTTTCAGAATACTATTACCAATTTTCTTCTTAATTCAACTATATTCTAATCTTTGTTTCTTGCTTTGGTAATCCCCACCCTGTCCTCTACCCTAACCCTAAACTAGCTGTGTCCCTGTTTGGGTACAGAAAGGTAGGGCTACTCCCACCCAGTCCCTAACCCTTACTCTTACCCTAAACTGGCTGTGTCCCTGTTTGGGTACGGAAAGGAAGGGTAATCCCAACCCGGTCCTTAATACTAACTCTTACCCTAAACTAGCTGTGTCCCTGTTTGGGTACGGAAAGGAAGGGTAACCCCCCCTTGTCCCTAACCCTAACTCTTACCCTAAACTAGCTGTGTCCCTGTTCGGGTCCGGAAAAGAAGGGTAATCCCTTCCTGGTTCCTAAAAATACTAACCCTTACCCTAAACTAGCTGTGTCCCTGTTTGGGTACGGAAAGGAAGGGTAACTCGCACCCAGTCCCTGACCCTAACCTGGGTATTACCAATTTTCTTCTTAATACAACTACAGTCTAATCTTTGCTCCTCACTGTCTATTTTTCCTACTTTCTATTTGTCTTATTTCTAAAATACGTGGTCGGATTCGAGAGACAGAGAGATGACGCAAAGTCTATGCG
>NC_052175.1:10000-20000 GCF_902713615.1 Scyliorhinus canicula
ACCACAGCCCTCTGCCCCTCACCACAGCCCTCTGCCCCTCACCACAGCCCCCTGCCCCTCACCAGCCCCCTGACCCTCACCACAGCCCCCTGACCCTCACCACAGCCCCCTGACCCTCACCACAGCCCCCTGACCCTCACCACAGCCCCCTGACCCTCACCACAGCCCCCTGACCCTCACCACAGCCCCCTGACCCTCACCACAGCCCCCTGACCCTCACCACAGCCCCCTGACCCTCACCACAGCCCCCTGACCCTCACCACAGCCCCCTGACCCTCACCACAGCCCCCTGCCCCTCACCACAGCCCCCTGCCCCTCACCACAGCCCGCTGCCCCTCACCACAGCCCGCTGCCCCTCACCACAGCCCTCTGCCCCTCACCACAGCCCTCTGCCCCTCACCACAGCCCTCTGCCCCTCACCACAGCCCTCTGCCCCTCACCACAGCCCTCTGCCCCTCACCACAGCCCTCTGCCCCTCACCACAGCCCTCTGCCCCTCACCACAGCCCTCTGCCCCTCACCACAGCCCTCTGACCCTCACCACAGCCCTCTGCCCCTCACCACAGCCCTCTGCCCCTCACCACAGCCCTCTGCCCCTCACCACAGCCCTCTGCCCCTCACCACAGCCCTCTGCCCCTCACCACAGCCCTCTGCCCCTCACCACAGCCCTCTGCCCCTCACCACAGCCCTCTGCCCCTCACCACAGCCCTCTGCCCCTCACCACAGCCCTCTGCCCCTCACCACAGCCCTCTGCCCCTCACCACAGCCCTCTGCCCCTCACCACAGCCCTCTGCCCCTCACCACAGCCCTCTGCCCCTCACCACAGCCCTCTGACCCTCACCACAGCCCTCTGACCCTCACCACAGCCCTCTGACCCTCACCACAGCCCCCTGCCCCTCACCACAGCCCTCTGCCCCTCACCACAGCCCTCTGCCCCTCACCACAGCCCTCTGCCCCTCACCACAGCCCTCTGCCCCTCACCACAGCCCTCTGCCCCTCACCACAGCCCTCTGCCCCTCACCACAGCCCTCTGCCCCTCACCACAGCCCTCTGCCCCTCACCACAGCCCTCTGCCCCTCACCACAGCCCTCTGCCCCTCACCACAGCCCTCTGCCCCTCACCACAGCCCTCTGCCCCTCACCACAGCCCTCTGCCCCTCACCACAGCCCTCTGCCCCTCACCACAGCCCTCTGCCCCTCACCACAGCCCTCTGCCCCTCACCACAGCCCTCTGCCCCTCACCACAGCCCTCTGCCCCTCACCACAGCCCTCTGCCCCTCACCACAGCCCTCTGCCCCTCACCACAGCCCTCTGCCCCTCACCACAGCCCTCTGCCCCTCACCACAGCCCTCTGCCCCTCACCACAGCCCTCTGCCCCTCACCACAGCCCTCTGCCCCTCACCACAGCCCTCTGCCCCTCACCACAGCCCTCTGCCCCTCACCACAGCCCTCTGCCCCTCACCACAGCCCTCTGCCCCTCACCACAGCCCTCTGCCCCTCACCACAGCCCTCTGACCCTCACCACAGCCCTCTGACCCTCACCACAGCCCTCTGCCCCTCACCACAGCCCTCTGCCCCTCACCACAACCCTAACTCTAAAATCCTTACCCTGTGGTTCATTGTGGTCTCTTCACTTGAATACCAATGTCTAAAGCGACTTACATGATTAAAGTTCTTTTCCTGGATTTTCTGATTCCAATACCATGCAGACCCACGGATAGGTAGGAACCTACATAAATAAAGAAAACATTTTTCATAAATTATATCCCAAACATACTTAATAGACGGTAATCCTTTCCATTTAAACTTGTTTTCGCTTCTATTGCTCCAGGTAACATTGAGTTTTCTCGGACTTTTCGACGGCCGTTTACATTCGGACATTTTGTGCAATAAAATGACATCCGGTCAGTTGGCCTTCCTGCTTCCGGTTGTGTCCCAGTTAAAAGTGTTTCAATGCACTTTCCTCAATTTAACTTTAAAACTCAAACATTCATTCATTAACTCAATTTGTAGAATTACTACATTTATATAACAAATATTATCTCTCATTTAATGATAAAATTTATCATATTAAACCAATTCATGAAGATTTTAAAAAAAAATAAAAAAAATAAACCATATTTTAATAATTTTCTTGATAAAAGATGTTAGGTTATAAATTTAGCTATTTATTTATTCATAATAGTATGACAATAAAATTTAAGTACAGCAGGGTTTTCAGGGACTGAGAGCTGGATATTGATAGAGATTTGTGATTATAAAGGATTTTCTTTGACTAAGAGGTTTGAGTAGTTTAAATCATATGTAAATCAACATTAATTTAATTATAAGTACAAAAAGATTTTAAGTTTTTTTGAAAAAAGTAATAATAGTCATAACACTACAAAAAGATGCTAAGTTTTTTAAATTAATAATTCCCTCCAAACGTTTTTAGATTTAGGGCTCCTAATTTGAATATATTAATTTTCTTAGCTAGGCTGTTTGACATCAGAGTTTTTTTAACAAAACAATAACAATTAGGTGCACCTGCTGCAGAGTGGTAATTTGCCAGAACGTTCCGGACACTCTCTGCAGCCAGTTGCTGAACCAGATTCTCCACATTTTTCAAATACTTTATATGGTAACAACTCTACTTTTTTGATAATTCTGAGGTAATACCATTTTAATAATTGAATATTTTTATATAAATGGAAGATTTTTCACTTACCTTCACTTTTTGGATTTGGAAATTTGTGCTATACATTTAGTGAGAGGAAGATTCTTAGTGGACGAAAGACAGTCCCCTGATGAGCAGTAATGACTGCGAAACATGTCCATGTAGGGACCAATTTTTGCCATAAATGGGGTTTAGTAGCCCACAGAAAGATCTGTTCTCTCTATTTCGATTAGCACAAAAAAAGTAAAAACTTTTTTTATTTTATATTTTTTTTAAAAAAAGATTTTTTTCAATAAAACATGTATGTTATTAACTGGATTATTATTTTTTTAAAATATATATTGGGAACATCTATAGAGAGGGTTTCTCATCGTGATACAGCTGAGATTCAGGCCACTGATCCATTCCAAATTTCTTCAGGATAGTACCTCAGGTAGTACTTTACAAAAATTAAAAAATTTTTAATATATGGTTTCAATAAAAAGTCTAACATGAATTGATTTCTTCTGTTAGAGAGTCAGGCGCTTGACTGCTTTCTAATTTCATCAGGACCATTGTCCAGAAAGTCAGGAGCTTATCTAGTTTCTGATTTCAGATTTTTATCAAGACCATTATCCAGGTATGTTGTAATTGGAGGTTAACTCCGGTTGCTTTGATGGGTTAGAGTTCTTTTACAGTCGCAGACTTTGTTGATCTCCAGCTCTCATTCTTTGTTACATTAAAATAGTATAATAATATTTAAATAAATATCTTAATGTTTTAATTAAAAAATAATATTAGGTCAATCTTTTCTCTTTTCTCTTAAGGATGAGTACCACTATTTGTCCAATGCAAGGCAACATCTATTTACCTGCTACCAAAACCATGTACAAAATGTTAAAATATATGCATCATTTGACATCAATAGAGGGAGATATCCCCAAAAATGTAGAAAAATTGAGACAAACATTAATTCATCAAATTCAACCTATAGGAGTTACTTCGGAACTCAGTGCAAAACTGATCAACAACGCCAACAATTGGGCTAAAACTACACATACAATTCTTAAAGATCACTATGAGATGCATTTACAAATATTATTGGATTCATTGAGACAAAATGGAAATAATGATAAACCACAGGAGACATTTAATGTTGCAAAGGGATGGTACAAGAAAAACTTCTTAAAAAATACAAAATTTGAGGTGATTGAAAAAACCAAAAACTATATTTTTAATTCAGAGCAGAATATGTCATTTAAGAACATGGAGTTTATGGATTTACCAAAACAAATTATGGACTTAGACCTTCAATACACAATGTCGGAACACAGCACCAGTTCTACGTCCTTTATGGGTGAAACCAGTGCTGACTCAACATCAGAACACAGCTTGTCCACTGCCACAAAGGACAATACCACACATTTCATAGTAGAACACCCCCATACATTCTACAAGAACAAAAAATGGGTCTTAGTCCCGAAGGAATCCACTCTAATTATAGGTGATTCCCACTTATCCACTATTAAAAATTGCCAAATCACAAATGTTCAATTTGATAGTTTTCCCCGGGCTAAATTTATTCACATCACTTCGGTTCTCAAAAAATTGAGGTCCTATCCCAAAGTCAGGACCGTTATATTTTCATTGGGTTTTTGTAACCGTACACAAACACCTAGGACCGCGATAAAGCAACTACAAATCCTTCTGAAAATGGCTACAAGAAAATTCCCCAGAAGTAAAATCTTAATCTCAGAAATCAATTATAGTCTCACACTTCCACAGAGACAAATACAGTCAATTAATACTATAAATGAATTTATCAGAACAAAATTGTTCATTCCAAGCATTCCAAATAAACTTTTTAAAGTCTTACACAATGGTATAACTTGGACAGATGACACCGCTACGACCATTCTTAACAATTGGTTAAAGTTTATTTAATGTAATGAATATCAAACTGCATGCCTTCTTGTTAGCCCCATTAACTTGGATAGTAACTTTCAGAGATTTATGTACTGGAATGCCGAGATGTACAAATGTATTATAATACCCAGTGACCTATAAACTATAATTTTGTATGATAATGTTAAACAATAGTTCAGTAATTTTTAGCATAATCGGAGAAACATAAAGATATATAAATAATAGAGTGTTCGACGGATGTTTTGTTGATATATTTAAACAAAAAAACAAAAAAAGAAATTTTTGTGATTAAAAAACTAACAGGTGCATATGTAAAAAACTTTTGTATTACAAATGTTAGTTGATCATTTGAGATATTTTATGAAATTCTGTTCAATATTTTCAATTGCCAAATAGTTTACTGTTCTTAATTAAAAAAAATTTTCTACTCAAATATTTTAACCTATACTTTTTTGAAGGTACCTTGACGTTGCCGACATCACAAACTTGAGATGAACAATAACACAACGAACCCCCTCAACATCCAGCCAAATGCATTTATTCCTACTGTTAAAATACTTTCTAGAATGTTACAAATAATGCACCAATTGATTATTCTAATGTCGGACACCCCCACACACATTCAAGCATTATCAAAATCATTGTGGGATTCAGTAAAACCTGCAGGTGTGACTAGCACAACAACCAGCAGATTGACAATTAATGCCAACAATTGGGTTTACAACACTAAAACTTTATTAACTGAACACTACAAAACAAACCTAAAAACATTATTTAACAAATTACAAAAAACTATGGATTTAAATAGGTACGAGGAAGCCTTTTCAAAGGCTACACAATGGTATAAAACAAAATTTAAGAGTAAATTTAAAATTAAAACAATCCTAAACACAAAAGATTACATCTCCAACTTACACAGGCAGGTTACATTAGAAAAATTACAAACAACCAATTTTTCAAAAAATCAACAAGACAATCAACAAATGATTGTGCCTCTTTCTACATATCCAGACAATTTAATATTGACAGTGCCGCACACCAAGAAGAATATACCAATGCATACTGACATAAATCCCCCTAGGAATTTAACTTTGGATCACACATCTTCACCCTCATCACCGGCACCGACGTGTTCCAGTTATCTGGGATATTTGAGGACCCCTATCCAGGCACACACCTGGTCCTACAGAGTTCCTAGTCCGGAGAGGGAGGGACGTAGTCCCACACAACCACTGGAGATGCATTCACCCACGCCTCACACTGCACCTTGTAGGACGCAACACATGACTGTAACGGTAGTGACACAGCATCCCCACACAGACGATAAGAATGGGGTTTGGTCATTTTCACCACAGAGGCCCATATTGATCATAGGAGATTCCAATCTCGCCAAAATCAAACACTGTTCGGATCCAAATGTCCAATTGGATAGTTTCCCGGGAGCGAAATTTTCTCACATTAATACTCTTTTGAACAAACTACGACCCCACTTAGAAGTACATAAAGTCATACTATCTATTGGCATCAATAACCGTACACAAAAACCTTCCACTGCGACTGGACAGCTTGAGGTCCTATTGAACATAGCCAAACAAAAATTCCCCAAGGCAGAAATTTTTGTAGTAGAAATCAATTATAGCAGAAGTCTCCCACAGGAACAGAAAAGAACAATCATCACCTTAAACCATTATATAAACCAGCATCTCTTCATTCCAGCAATTCCAAGCAAATTTTTCAAAGTTCAGTTGGACGACATTCATTGGACGGAGGAAACAGCAACTGCTTTACTAAACAATTGGTTGTCTCACTCACACGATAATAGAACCAATCTGCAAAAAGAGCCACTTGATCTTGCAAATACAATAATTAACTTGTCCAGTACACTGGTACTTACCACATTTCAAGAAAAGATCTTGAACAAGGGACTAACCTTTGTTCCAGTACAAAAGCCAGATAGCACACGAATTCAAATTCATCTTGAAAAATTTTATAGAAAAATAAAAATTCTTAGTTTCTTTGGCTATTCGACATCGGACGACAGACAACCCTTTCTCCCTCAATCAGATTGGAATCCACCAGAACAGAAAATAGACCCAATAATACAAAGTTTTGTACAAAAAACTGATTCGGAAATTACAAAAATTAAACAAATCAAGGACAAACAAAACTTGACTAGATTGGAGAGACAAGCAATCGTACAACTGAAATCTAATCCGGAGATCATCATAAAACCAGCAGATAAGGGCAATAATATCGTAATTATGGACCGACAACAGTACCTTTACGAAGCTTACCGACAGCTCAACAACACCGAATATTACACTAGACTATCGACACCAATGTACCATCAGACACATGACCAGATCAAGGATTTTGCGGCAGAATTACAAAGTTTACAATATATCACCGAGAAGCAAAATAACTATTTTACACAATTACAACCTTCACCACGACTGTTTTACCTTCTCCCAAAAATACATAAAAATCCAGAAACATGGACTGTTCCACATGCAATTCCTCCAGGGAGACCTATAGTTTCGGACTGTGGTAGCGAATCCTACAGAATAGCGGAATATATTGATTCGTTTCTAAATCCTCTGTCTCTAAAACATTTAAGTTACATTAAGGATACGTTTCATTTTGTCCAGATTGTTAAATCTTTAACCTTCACTTCCGATATAATGCTGTTCACGATGGATGTTGACAACCTATACACTAACATTGAGACTGATATGGGGATTGAGGCGGTCAGAAACATTTTCAAAAAACATTGGCAGCCTAATAGACCGGATGCAATTCTTGTCCAGCTGTTACATTTGGGATTAACAAGAAATGATTTTCAGTTCAATGGTGAACATTACCTACAAATTAAAGGTACAGCAATGGGTAAAAAATTTGCACCGGCTTATGCCAATATCTACATGGCAGAATGGGAGGAAACGGTTTTTAAAAAATGTCCAAAGACACCGTTACACTACTATAGATATTTGGATGACATATGGGGTGTTTGGACTCACACACAATTGGAATTTGAACAATTTGTACACATTCTTAATAATCATCACCCATCAATTAAAGTTAAAGTCATCACACATGAACACAAAATTGATTTCTTGGACACTACTGTGTACAAAGTCAGACAGATAAATGGGGACTACAAATTGGCTACCAAGGTTTTCTTTAAACCCACGGACACTCATACTCTCCTACACACTGACAGCCATCATCCAAAACATGTTTTTCGTGGACTCATTAAATCGCAATTGTCTAGGTTTTACCGCATTTGTTCGGAAAAATTGGATTTCGAATCGGCAGTGCAAACTCTATTCTCAGCCTTGCAACACAGAGGATACACAAAACGATTTCTCCGATATGTTAAATCAAACTTTCTAACAGAAATACATAATCCCCCTAAAAAAACTCTTTCCTCAAAAATACCTTTTGTAATACAGTACAACTGTCAAGGCTCACAAATAAACAAACTCATGAAAAAACATTTTGAGAAACTTAAACAGGACATTGTCCCACTAGCCCAGTGGGATATAGTCACAGCCTACAAAAGAAACAAAAACTTAAAGGACTTGTTGGTCAGGACCAAATTACCTTTGGAGGTTTCTTACAACTGTGGACGTACCAACTGTACAAGTTGTAAATTTTTAAAGATCACATCTACAATCTCCAATCCCAAAACAGGAAAAGTGGCTACGATAAAACAAAAAATAACATGCCAACATAAAAATTTAATCTATGCAATACGATGCAAAACATGTGACATTTTGTACATTGGTGAAACAGGTAATACCTTGCGAACCAGACTTACGGGACATTGTAGTGAAATCCGGACACAGAAAAGACACAAATTAATTAATAGACATTTTATAGAACATGGCCTTGGGGCATTACAAATACTAGGATTGGAAACAAATGATAAATGGTCAATTCCACAAAGGAAAAGACGTGAAAGATACTGGATCTTAATCCTTAAAACAAAGTCTCCCAATGGACTTAATTAAATAGAAATAATAAAAAATTAAGAGCCACTTAGGTCCTCTCGCACAGCAGTATGGACTCTCCTATAATCCTCATAACCCTCTAATATAGTAGATTAACCTTTTTTACAGATCTTTCTGCTACCACTCAATCCAATCTAGCACTCTCAGAAACCACACTTACCGTTTTAGGAATTATTTTACCCTTAGAACACTCATAATACTATAACTTAAACATAGTTCACTACTATCCTTTATTAGAAAGATTATTTACTCAATTGAATAGAATTAATAGATTTATCTGTATGAATGGCAATGTGTGGGGTGAGCTGGTGCAAGACAGCATTCTTGGGGTACATTAACCCAAAACAGGGTGGTCTCCTCGCGGCAAAGCCTTCCCAGCTACATGCTCGGACATTTAAGCTATCCAGAGAAATCACGGAATGAATATTTTGGTTTAATTGAGTATATTTTTCTTGGGATATTAGTTTTTACACTCACCCTGTAACTCTAACCCACAACCCTTACACACTTTAAATATACCATTTGCCTAACTAAAAGTGAGATGAAACAACAGTTAAAAAGGAAGGTTTAACAGTTTAATCTTAATCCAGGACCCTTACCTAATAATGTCTATAATTTTAAGGAACACTACTACTAATTTCCTTTCCAATACAACTACAGTCTAATCTTTACTTCACACTTTCTATTTTCCCTACTTTCTATTTATCTTATTTCTATAATACGTGTTTGGATTCGTGAGCAAGAGAGATGACGTAAAATCTATGCGGATAAGAATGTTGAATGTGCGCCAGTAAAGAGGCAGACGCTTGGCGCTGTATCCCTTATTGGGTGCAGAAATATGGGTAACCCCCATCTGTCCATAACCCTAAACCTAACCCTAACCCTAACCCTAACCCTAACCCTAACCCTAACCCTAACCCTAACCCTAACCCTAACCCTAACCCTAACCCTAACCCTAACCCTAACCCTAACCCTAACCCTAATTGCCCTAAGCCCGACCCTAACCCTAACCCTAGCCCTGACGGTAGCCCTGACGGTAGCCCTGACGGTAGCCCTGACGGTAGCCCTGAAGGTAGCCTTGGCGATAGCCCTGACGGTAGCCATGACGGTAGCCCGAACGGTAGCCTTGACGGTAGCCCGAACGGTTGCCCTGGTGGTGGCCCTGGCGGTGGCCCGAAAGGAAGCCCTGGCGGTGGCCTTAACGGCAGCCCTATTGGTTACGCTAACGGTAGCCCGAACGGTAGCCCGAACGGTAGCCCGAACGGTAGCCCGAACGGTAGCCCGAACGGCAATCCCAACCCTCATCCCAACCCTCACCCCAACCCTTACCCTTACCCCAACCCTTACCCCCAACCCCTACCCCAACCTTTACCCCAAACCTTACCCTGACGGTAGCCCTGGTGGTAGCCATGACGGTAGCCCTGACGG